>NW_012267504.1:226659-255794 GCF_000151885.1 Dipodomys ordii | reverse complement strand
TGTATAAAGGTCCCCAATCATTACATTTCCCATCTATTTAGAAATATGTAGTCACAGAGGTAATCAGCCGTTTAGGTTCACCAGAATTCAGGTTAAGTTATTTTTGACTTGCCTCTGAAACCTAAGGACAAACCAAACAGCACATCACCACAGAGAAGCAATCCTCCTGCTAGCAAGATTCTTCACAGCAACTTTCATGTCCTGATTTCTCAGGCTGTAGATAAAGGGGTTCAGCATTTGAGGGACCACAACATACATCACCGAAGCCACTGCCATCTTCTGAGGGGAGTTGGTAACAGCAGAGCTGATGTACACCCCAATACCTGTTCCATAGAACAAGGAGACAACGCATAGGTGAGCACAACAGGTGGAGAAGGCTTTGTGCTTCCCTCTTGACGAGGACATGCGCAGGATGGAGGATACAATGTGAATATAAGAGGAAATGATTCCAGACAGAGGAACACCGCCACAGACAGAAACTGACACCATGATCAGGATGTTATCCATGAAAGTTTCTGAACAGGGGAGTTTGGTGATTTGAGCGAACTCACAGAAGAAGTGGGGGATGTGTAAATGTGTGCAAAATGGCAGCCTTAACACCATGAGACTGTGGAGCAGGGCATCAGCGGTGCTAATGAACACAGAACCCCAAACCAGCAGGACACAGAGGTGGGGGTGCATAATTACTGTGTACCACAGGGGGTGACAAATGGCCACATAGCGGTCATAGGCCATCACTGCCAACAGAAAATTTTCCAAGAGTATAAAAATCATGACAAAGCAGACCTGAGCCAGGCAGCCTGCATACGTGATGCTCTGGTCCTGGGTGTGGATGTTCACCAGCATGTTGGGGATGGTGGTTGAGCTCACATAGATGTCATTGAAAGAGAGGATGGAGAGGAAGAAGTACATGGGGGTGTGGAGGTGGGAGTCGGAGATGACAGCCAGGATGATGAGCAGATTGCCGAGCACAGTGACCAGGTAGATGGACAGGAAGAGGACCAAGATGAAAGACTGGAGTTTGGGATCATCTGTCAGTCCCAGAAGAAGGAAATCCAAAACCGTTGTTTGATTTATAATCTCCATGTTGCTTGTGAACTTGAGAGGAAAAACGATTCATTGAAAAAAATTAAAATGCTTGGTTTCTTGGTTAGTGATAACAGAAAAATCTATCATACTCAATTTGTGTGTGTGTGTGTGTGTGTGTGTGTGTGTGTGTGCGCGCGCCAGTCCAGGGGCTTGAACAAAGAGCCTGAGTGCTGTTCTTGAGCCTCTTTATGCTCAAGTCTGGTGCTCTACCATTATTTGAGCTACAGCTTCGCTTCTGACTTTTTGGTGGCTAATTGAAAATAAGAGTCTCACAGATTTTCCTGCCTGACTAGCTTTGAACCCCAGTCCTATGTAGGCAATTAACAAATGGTGTCTTACTTTGTTTTAATCTTAATTTTTTTCTGTTGATAATGATGACCCAGACTCACTTGAGATGATGAAACTGTTTTTCCCCAGCATAATTTACTTCTCCATTGCCTCCTGAGAGAGGATGTGGTTATTGTCTTTTAGAGAGCTGTGCAAAGAGACACCATGACATTCAACCTGGCACACCCTGGAAAAGACAAGAAAAAAATACTGTGAGTGTAGTGAATTAGTCAAATTGTGATTCTGTGTATTCATCATGAATACTTTATTTAAAGACTTGTAGCTGGGCCCCAGCAACTCAGGAGGTTGAGATCTGAGGCCAGAGATTTGAAGCCAACCTAGTCAAGAAAACCCCATGAGATTCTTATCTCCACTTAACCATCAAAAAGCCAGTAAGTGGAACTGTGGCTCAACTGGTAGTGCACCAGCCTTGAGCACAAAGCATTGAGCCTCCATTCATGACCCAGGATTGACACCAAAATGTTTTTTAAAGACTTGAAATAGGCATTAGTCATCATTTCTTAATTCTGCAAAGATGGTTATTTGATCTTGTCAGTAGTTAATGTCCTTCTTACAGCTGAGCCTATGGCAAAGATTTGGTGGCTTTAGAAAGCAAAAATTGTGGGGCTATAAAGCTTCTAAGTGAGCCTTTGAGCAACCCTATCTAGATCTTTAAAGTTCACACTGCCCTCTCTACAGGAATGGGACAAAATCTGGGTGATGAGAGATCAAGAAGGTAGCAAGGCAAATAGAAATGCTATTTATCACAGGCTGAACCCAGCTACTCCATGGATATTTTGCTGAAATCTGAGTCCACATGACCATCAAACATGACTGCATTGGGAAAATTAATTCACTTGGAATGTGGTCATTACAATTAATCATAATCCATTATAACCAATGACTATGTCAGCAGAGGAAATTAGCACTCAGATGCACAGCAAGAAGGCACAGAGAATCTTGATTATCTGCCAGCTACAGAGAGAAGTCCCAGGAGAAGCCAGAGCTTCTCAGAGATCTCCAAGCTATGGAAATTAATATCTGTTAAGCCATCTATTCTATCATACTCTGAGCAGATCTTGATTTTCACACAGTGACCAAAATTCCCCAACACTAACCAAAATTAAGTAAGTATAAGAATATTTTATGGGTCATCACATTTTAGAATTGGCCTTTTGCCAGGTACCAGTGGCTAATGCTTGTAATATTAGCTACTCAGGAGGCTGAGATCTGAGGATTATGGTTCAAAGCCAGCCTGGGCAAGAAAGTACATGAGACACTTATCTCCAATAAACCACTAGCAAACGGGTAGTGATGCTGTGGCTTGAGTGGTAGAGCACTCGCCTTGAGCCAAAGAGCTGAGGAACAGTACCCAGGCCCAGAGTTCAAGCCCCATGACTGACAAAAAAAGAATGGGCCTTATTTTAATGATTAAAATTGTTTTCAGTCTTTTCAGTCATGGAGAGAAAGGAGAGACAGACACAGAGAGAAACTCTGAGACACAGACACAGAGACAAGAAAAAACACGGGGAAACAGAGGGGCAAAGAGACTAAGAGGAGGAGGAAGAGAAAGAAGAGAAAAGAGATAGAGACACAGAGAGAGACAAAGGGAGGGGTAGAGAAACAGGAGAGAAAGGGGGAGAGAGAAGAGAGAAAAAAAGTGAGAGAAAAAGGGATGGAGAGACAGACAAAGAGATAAAGTCCGAGGAGAGAGGGGGAAAAGAGGAGAGGAGAGAAAGAACTGGGAGAGAGGGAAGAGAGAAAGAGAAGAGGAGGAGGCAGGGGTAGGGAGAGAAGTCCAGCAAAATGAGATCTGGTGGACTGTCAGAGAAAACATAGCAGACATGTATGAGATGAAGATGACTGCAAAGCAGCAAGCTCACAGGAAGCCTAATTTTCATGATCAGATTTCCTTCTCTCTGTGTTTCTTAGATTTTTTTTTGTGAGTATCCATTGTTGCAATCGGTCATCCTGTGTCCTTGTTTCAGCATTTTGTTATTCCCCTTACCCTCCCCAAATCAGATAATTTATACAAAAGATGCACAGTACCAAAATTAAATACAATGACAACAGAGGACATACCATGGAGGGAAGAGCATACAAAAGAAACAAAAAAAATCACATTACATTGAAAAACAACAAAGAAAAACCTCTTGTGTCTATATCTTGGGGTTCACTTTGCTTAGCATCATCTTACTACTCATCTGATGATTATCCTAGATGTATACTAGTTACTGCAAATAAGGGAGACCATCAGACCTATATTTCTCTGGGTCTGGCTTACTTCACGTAATATAATTTTTTCTAAGTCTTTCCATTTCCTAACAAATGGGTCATTCTTTCTGATGGAAGCATAGAATTCCATTTTATATGTACATATATTCGTTCATCTACTGAGGGACATCCAAATTGGTCCTATATCTTAGCTATGAATAATGCTGCAATAAGATTCATTTTATGAGGAAAGGACATATATGAATCACAAAACAAATTAAAAGGTTATTACAAAAGAAAAAATCTAACAATTTACATGCACTTATATTTAAAACAAAAAAAACTAACACTGATGCTATGTATGTGCTATATTTGACAAGTGTGTATTAAAGAAATCTCTAATTTAAAAATGCAGAGAATACTTTAGAGAAAATAATTAAGATACCCATACTCACAGTTGTTATAAAATCAGGCTTGCAAAGGTAAAATCCATTGGATAAGACTTTTAGCAAACCCCTGACTCTGGTTCCCCACTTCCGGGGCACAGATGGACATGGCTAGCTGCGTGAGGATGCTGGTAGCCTCACCTGGGTAAAAACCTCACCTGGATGAAGACAGATTTCTTGGCATCCCCCCAAGCAAGGCAAGGGCCGAGATACAGAAGGAACATCTCTCGAAGATGAAGCTATTATTTGCTACCTGGGCAGTGCTGATGGCTGAGATTTTTTTCCCCTGGTCACTGCCAAAGATTCTTATGTCCCTTGGGGCTCAATATCCAAAGCTGCCCATTATCAGAAAGCCTTTCATATTATTTTAATCCCAGGAGTCAATTTCCTGAGTGCTACTGCAGAGGAGAGGAATTTAGGATGGCTTCTGACCCACACAGACAAGATTCTCTCCATGGTTTCTGCTCATCTTGTACCCAGAACCCTTCATCTTCCAACCTTTCAGCAGAGCTCCTACCTCGATTGCATCTGATCAGGAAATCTAACTTGTAGATATGAACGTACAGCCTGATTGCCTATGGGTGTGTGTAACTTTAAATATACATGGGTATTATGAAATTACAATTCCTCATTGTTACATTACTGTTAACATTATTAATGGCTTTTGGTCTTTTTTCTTTATTCTTTGTGTATGTGCTGCACCTTACACTTGAACTCAGAACTCTGACCCTGAGCTTTTGATGTTTTTTTCCTCAAGCCTAGCTCTCTGCCACTTGAGCCACTGCTTCACTTCTGGCTTTTTGGGTGGTTAATTGGAAATGTCTTAGGGATTTTACAGGCCTGTCTGGCTTTGAAACCTGATTTTCAAGATCTCAGTCTTCTGGGCAGGTAGGATTAAGCCACTGATACCCTAATTTATTATCACTAAGTCAAGCAAAAGACTTTTGATTTAACATGTACATTTACAAGTACAATGCAGCTTGATCAATGTCACCTCTTCCATCATTCCCCATCTCTCCCAGCCCTATCCACCCCAGGTTCTACTTCCATATATGGACATTGACTATTACAACTGCATGCATCCACTACTCTTGGTTCATCTTCCTCCCTCTTTTTTGTGTCAGTCCTAAGTCTTGAACTCAAAGCCTGGGAACTGTCCCTGAGCTTCCTTTGCTCAAGGCTAACACTTTACCACTTAAGCCACAGCACCACTTCTGGCTTTTTCTGCTTATGTGGTAGTAATTGAACTCAGGGCTTCATACATGCTAAGCAAGCACTCTACCACTAAGCCACATTCCTAGCCCTTCTTCCCTCTTCTTGACGCCCTCCCCACACCCCTGACAGCTTCCTGGTCTTAATTTTGTAATTCCTTTGAACAATTACCTTATAGTTTTAAGACAGTAAGTATTGTTCACGTGTGGAGCATTGATCCTGGTATAGCATAGTGTTCTCTATTTCAATAATTTTTCTAAAAATTATGTAATTTGTTCTTAGAGCTGGATAAAACTCCACTGGGTTTGAGTATACATATACATAATGGGCCAGCTTTTTTTTTTCTGTTCATCTATTGAAGGACAATCATGGAAATGGATGTAAGGATTACTATGTTGGGTAATATAATATTTTATAATATACATAACATATAATATGTATATTATATGCAAGCATATATAGTATATCATTATGAATTCATATTTATATATTTTACAAGATAAGTACATATTATATAATTTTGTTAAATATATTTATATCTATTATAAACATATTTTATGTAGTATTTCTAAATATATTATAAGTATGTACATATATAATGTACAAAAACTTCAAAAGAAGTATGTTATGTATTATACATTATTTATAATACATTTTATATATTTGAAGATAGCCTAATGAAACCTACCAAATATTGTTTGAAAATGGATGGAGAGCCAACACCAGTGGTTCATGTCTATAGTCCTAGTTACTCAGTAGGCTGAGATCTGAGGTCCCAGTTCAAATCCAGCCAAGGCAGTAATGTCCATAAGATTCTGATCTCCAATGAGCTATCAAATATGCTAGAAGTGGAACTGTGGCTCAAGTGGTAGAGCACCAAACTTCTCACTGTTCTTGGGGGTTCCAACAAACCAGTGCACTCCATTTAGTTGTTGCAGGTTTTTATTAGCATACATTTCTGGTATACAGGGTATGTTGTAACATTTCCACGCAAGTATACAATGTACTTCAGTCTGACTTTTCCTCTTCTGTTCATTTCCTTTACCCTCTCCCCGACTTGCCTTTTTTTTTTGGGTCCGGCCATGGGCCTTAACTCGGCCTGGGTGCTGTCCCTCAGCTTTTCAGCTCAAGGCTAGTGCTCTACCACTTGAGCCACAGAGCCACTACTGGCTTTTTTTTTTGCTTATGTGGTGCTGAGGAATCGAACCCAGGGCCTCATGTATGCAAGGCAAGCAAGCGCTCTACCACTGAGCCACCTTCCCAGCCCCCTGACTTGCTTTCTTATCTGGCTCTCCACTACTTGAACCACATCTCCAGTATTGTGCAACTTTCTAGATCTCAAACTCCTGAGTGGTTAGGATTACAAGCATGAGTTTGAAAGCTTTGTCTACACTTATATATATTGTCTAACTGCTACTCAAGTTGATCTGCAACACACCAAATTTTTAAAACTAACCTAATGTGGAATTTACAAACTTCCCTTCCTGTACCCAAACACATTCAAAACTTGTGGCTTAAAATTTTAGGAGTTTACTTTTTTCCCAAATATCACTTTTGTTTCTTTTTTTTCCCCCTTTGGTCAGTCATGGGGCCTGAACTCTGGGCCTGGGCACTGTCCCTCAGTTCTTCAGCTGAAGGCTAGTACTCTACCACTTGAGACACAGCACCACTTCGGGATTTTTCTGCTTATGTGCTGCTAAGGAATTGAACACAGGGCTTCATGCATGCAAGGCAAGCACTCTACCATTGTGCCACCTTCCCAGCCCTTACCTTCATTTCTAAAAGACAAAGAATTCCCCTTTTAGGTGGGCATTGGTTGCTTATACCTATAATCCCAGCTCCTTAAGAGGCTGAGATGGGAAGATCTCAATTCAAGGCCAGCTGGGGCAGAAAAGTTCGTGAAACTTTCCAATTTAACCACCAAAAAGCCATTAGTAAAAGCTGTGGCTCAAGGGGCAGAGCACCAGTATTGTAAAGAAAAGAAAAAGCTCAAGGACAGCACCCAGACCATGAATTCAAGTCCCATAAATCTCCTTTTAAGCAGAATTATTACCTACTCTGAAGTGAAGAACATAGAAATTATTTTTCTTTTACCGGATAATGGGACTTGCAGTGCCGCCTCTGCCCTGAAAGGATATTTCTCAACACCAGGCTCTCTCATATTCTTTTCACATATCCATCATTTTTCAGTTGTCACTGGCTTGTACATCCTGATGATAATTATAGGGCTCACTGAAAGTGAGGCTCTTTATCCATCCTAAAGATGGCCTGCAATACCTCAAAAGAGATGGCGGAAGACCTCCTCTATTCACACTGCATTCAGTACTATTCTGCCATGTGAGCCTGTGAGATTACACTTTCCCACACCCAGCTCCACACTTCTACGGTTCTTTCCAGTGTGAATATGCACGTGTGTAGCCAGGTGTGCCACACTACTGACACTGATATGACTTTTTTCCAGTCCTGGGGCTTGAACTCAGGGCCTGGACACTGTCCCTGAGCTTATTTTTGCTCAAGGCTAGCACTTGACACCACTTGAGCCACAGTGCCACTTCTGGCCCTTTCTGTTTATGTGGTACTAAGGAATCAAACACAGGGCTTCATGCATGCTAAGCAAGCACTCTACCACTAAACCACATTCCCAACCAATACAACTTCCACTTTGTTGGTCGCTGGGCTTCAGTTCAGGGCCTGGGTGCTGTCCCTAAGCTCTTTCCCTCAAGGCTAGCACTCTACCACTTTGAGTCACAGTACCACTTGGAGTTTTCTGATGGTCCATTGGAGATGGGTTTCACAGACTTTCCTGGGCTGGCTTCAAATTGCCATCTTCTGATCTCAGCCTCTTGAGTAGTTGGGATTATAGGCGTGAGCCACCAATGCCCAGCAGATACAACTTCTTGTTGCCGGTATGCATTTTCAGGTGTCTTCTATAAGCTAGGAGACTCTTAAAAACCTCCCGGCACTCCTTGCACTCATACTGCTTCTTTCTCAGGTGGATTTTGCTATGAGAAATGAGATAGTATTGCATCACAAAGGCTTTTCCACACTGATGACACTTATAGGGTTTCACCCCTGTGTGCTGCCTCATGTGTCTTTTGAGGCTGAAGAGAAAAGTGAAGACTTTATTGCAGGTAGGACAGGAATAAGGTTTTTCGCCAGTGTGGATCCTCTGGTGGGCGGCCAGTGTACTCTGCACCCGAAATTTTTTCTCACAGTACAGACAACCATATGGTCTCTCTTTGGTGTGAATTCTCCTGTGTGTCTTCAGCTGTACATTAGTCTTAAAATCTTTGTCACACTCATGACACTTGAAAGCCTTTTTCCCCCGGGCATGAATACTCAGATGTTTCTTATAGACCAAGAGACTCCTAAAGAGCTTCCCACATGATGGACAGTCATATGACTGCTGATTCCCATGATTCTTCTGATGAAAATTGAGATTTGATTTATACCGGAAGGATTTCCCACACTGGGTACAAGAAAAGGGTGTCTCTCTTGTGTGGCTATTCATATGTCTTTTCAGAGCAGAGCATTCCCGAAAGGTTTTCTCACAGAGATTGCAAGCATATGGCCTCTCTCCTGTGTGGATCCTCCTGTGTACTCTGAGGTTTGCATTCACCCTGAACCTTTTCCCACAATCAGTGCACTGGAAAGGTTTCTCTCCGGAATGGATGCGCAGGTGAATCATCAGACACTTCTGACTACTTAATAACTTCCCACACTGGGGGCATGATGTGTACCTCTCCCGTGTGTGGACCATCTTGTGTTTCATCAGGTAAGAAAGCATGGCAAAGGTTTTCCCACAGGCATCGCAGGCATAAATTTTCTCCCTCTGGGTGTGGACGAGCTGGTGGCCCATGAGCCTTGAACGCCGGTAGAAGGATTTGGGACACTGGCTACACTTGTACGGTTTGTTTCCAGAATGGATCACCTCATGCTGTTTGAGAAGTGAGTTGTCCCTGAAGGTTTTGCCACAATCCCGGCATTTGTAAGGCTTCTCCCCAGTGTGGATCCTCTCATGTCTTCGAAGGTAAGACTTTGAGCAGTAGCCCTTGCCACAATGTTGACACATAAATGGCTTCTCCCTAATGTGGACCCTCAAGTGCAGCTTTACAGCTGAGGGGTTCGGGAAGGTTTTACCACACTGATGGCAGGCCAGTGGTCTGCTGCTTTTGAAAGCTGCCTTCGGCTCCTGAGCATGTGGGGTAGAATTCAAGACTTTCCTACGATCACCACGTTTGTACTGGATGCTTCCCTGAGCCTTCCTCTGGGGCTCAACTCCTGGAGTGTTCAGGCTGCAAGAAGCTTCATCTCCTTCACATTCCTCCAAAAGGGAGGAATCTCCAAGGATATTGGCAAAGTCAAGGGCTGAGTGGCTTTGCATATTCTGGGATGAGGCCAGACCTCCCATGGAACTGCTTCCCTGTGCTGACTCCTATTGATTGACATAAACAACAGGTGCATCATTTATCTCATCCATTTCATGGAAAGAGTCCTCCCCCAACCCTTGCAAAAAGTATGGCCAGGGAGGGGAGAGTAATGTGGCTGGGTAGTGAAGGGGCAAGCCTAGCAGTTATGAAAGTCTGGGTTTGATTCCTTTTTTTATCATAGAAAACAAGCAAAACAAAGGAAGAGGCAACAATGCTTCATAGGAAATGTACTCATGTAACTGTAACTCCTCTGTACAGTATTTTTTACAGTAAATAATGTATTTTAAACAAATAAGTTTAAAAAAAAGAAAGAAAGCCCAAAAAAAAGAAAGGGAAAGGAAGGAAAAAAAGAAAAAAGAAAAGAAAAGAAAAAAGAGCCAGGCACAGGTGTCTCATGCATGTAATCCTAGCAACTCAGGAGGCTGAGATTTGAGGATGGAGGTTCAAAGCCAGCCTGAGCAGGAAAAGTCCTAGATACTCTTATCTCCAATTAACCAATAAAAAGTCACAAGTGGAGCTGTGGCTAAAGTAGTAGAATAGTAGCCTTGAGCACAAATGCTCAGGGACAGTACCCAGGCCCTGAGTTCAAGCCCCAGAACTGGAACCAAAAAACATATTGAGAGATTAGTATTAGTTTCTCACCTAATTGACTAAGCTTGAATGAAATGAATACCACAGAGTTTCTCTAGGGATGTCTCAATACAATTTTAACACATAGTTTCATTTTTGAATTAGATTATCTCTATTTATGAGAATATTTATTGTGGTGGTTTCTCCATAAAGACTATTAGTACCAGGGTTGTGACTGTCCTTCAAATTAATATTTAGAGACTTTCTTGTTTTCTTTTCTTTTTTTGGGGGGGTCGGTCGTGGGCTTGAACTCTGGACTTGGGTGCTGTCCCTGCGCTCTTCAGCTCAAGGCGAACGTTTGAGCCACAGCACCACTTCTGATTTTCTAGTGGCTTATTGGAGATAAAAGTCTCACGGACTTTCCTGCCCCGTCTGGCTTTGAACTGTGATTCTCAGATCTCAGCCTCCTGAGTAGCTAGGATTACAGGTGTGAGCCACTAGTGCCAAGCTATTCTTGTTTTCTTGTAACATTTTTCTGAGCCTCAGTCTACCCTTTGGTGCAAGGATTTGTTCCCTATTGACTGGAATGCTGGCCTGGTCATGGGAAGAGCAGGAAATGAGAGTGTGTGATTCTCACCTTTTTCTTACTGCGGAGTCTTTCTTCTCCCAAACTATCTCGAGGAGGCTGTGGCTGCTGGGTCACCAAGAGATTCCTCTCGCCTGTATTTATTAGGGGTGGGGTAAAAAAAGTTAAAATTTTGCAAAAGAAATTATATTACATTGGAACATGACAAATTATACAGGTCTTTAGGCATTCACACACAATGAGACCAAAGGAGAACACTCTTAGGAACACAAAGGCGCAATGCCTATGTTGCTCTGATCATATAAAATAATATCTATTGAAAGAAACTCCAGGAAATGGAAATAAGAGGGTTTTTTCTTTGTTATTTTTGTGTCCTTTTCTGTCTTGTTTGTTCATGTATCTGTCCTTGGGAGGGTAATGGAGGGACAAAGGGTGAACAAATGCAGCAGTGGCACTCACGGGACACTATGTGAAAAATGAACTATATAAAACTTGTGAGTGGGGATGGGAGGGCAAAACTGGGAGAGAGTGAGTAAAGGGGTGACAATGGACAAAAAGAAATAAACTCTTATTCTGACTTATATAACTGTACATCACTTTTATAACAATTTTTCAATTAAAAACATATGGGGATGGAATGTGGCTTAGTGGCAGAGGGTTTGCCTAGCATGCATGAAGCCATGAGTTTGATTCCTCAGTACCACATAGACAGAAAAAAGCAGAAGTGGTGTTGTGGCTCAAGTGGTAGAGTGCTAGCCTTGAGCAAAAGAAGCTAAGGGATAGTGCCCAAGCCCTGAGTTCAAACCCCAGGACTGGCAAAAAAAGATATGATACTAAGAAGTAGTCACTCTACTACCCCAGCCCCAAAGAATAAGTTCCAGTAAGGCTACTGGAAGCTTAAACCTGTAGAGAACTGAACCTTTATATATGGCACCATTTATTTTTTGTTGTTTATGCCAGTCCTGGGGCTTGAAAACAAGCCAAGGGAACTCTTCCTCAGCTTTCATGCTCAAAGCTAGCACTCAAGGCTTTAGCCATAGTTCAAGCTTAACTGGAGATAAGACTCTTATGGACTTTCCTGTCTGGTTTGAACTCCAGGCCTGGGCGCTGTCCCTAAACTCTTTTGCTCAAGGCTAGCACTCTATCATTTGGGTCACAGCCCCAGAGTTTTGAGGGTTAATTGGAGATAAGAGTCTCATGGACTTTCCTGCCCCAAGGTGGCTTTGAACCATGATCCTCACATCTCAACATCCGGAGTAGCTAGAATTACAAGTATGAACCATCAGTGCCCAGCTATAACATTTCTTCTTATTCTTATGACACAATTTTGCCATTGCACAGGGTATATCTATAAACCACTAGCATCATTATTCTTGACTACTACTTTGATACACAGAGAGCTGTGACACCCCAATTGTAGGTTGGATAATCAATATAAGTAGGGTTAGAGTACAGAGCTGATTTCTATCCAGGACCGATATGACAGAATGCAATGGCACAGATTTCATTATGTTATTCAGAATTGTCCAGGCCTGGGACAGGACTCTCACCTACCTACTTGGGAATCTGAGACAGAAGACATGTTTTTGAGTCAAGAAATTTAGAGGGCAGGCTGGGCAAATGATATGAAGTCATCTCAACAAAGTACATTAACTGCAGCACTATTGCAAAATTGTGTATGCTTAAGACATAAATTCTGTTAATTCTGGAACTTTCCATTATGATTGAAGACAGAGAGCTGCTCACATGTAACAAACCCCTTTAAATAAAACTGAGAATAATATATCATGTTGACAAAAGCAATTAAGGCAGATAGATAAAGACTAAACCCAATCTTAAATAAATGGAAAATGTAACTTGTATTATAGGTTGAATATAAATCTCCTAGAGGCTTTAAATTGAAGATTCAGGTTCCATGATTGGTTTGGGGAAGTGAGTCACTGAGATTACAAATCTCACTCATGCATTTAATCCATTGATGAACTCAAAATTGAATGGACAATGAAGAAATGGTAAGTAGACTGTGGAGCCTGATTGGAGGAAGTGGGTCATGGGAGTGTGTCTGCTTCCTGTCTACTCTGGTAAAATTACATTCCTCTGCAACATGTCCCCCATAGTGACATGCTGTTTTACCACATACGGAAAATAATTCTATTCATCAAAGAAAACCATTATTGGAGAATCAATATGAGAATGAAGGACAGAACGTAGGAAATTCAAAACACAGGTAATTCAGGAATAACAGGTGAGTAGGCATGGGTAGCTCTTTCTCTGAGGAATGAGATGTGAGGCTGAGGTATGAGGATCATGGGTCAAAGTTAGCTCAGGCAGAAAAGTCCCTAAGACGCCTATCTCCAATGAACCAGCAAAAAGACAAAAGTGGAGCTGTGGCTCAAGTGCAGTACCATGCCCAGACACTCAAGTTCCAAGTCCCAGGTCTGGCAAGAGGAAGGAAGGAAGGAAGGAAGGAAGGAAGGGAGAAAAGAAGAAAGGGAGAAAAGAAGGAAGGGAGAAAAGAAGGGAGGGAAGGAGGGAAAAGGAAGTAAGAGACCAAGAGAAAGAGAGTGAGAGAAAAGAAAAAGAAAGAAAAGGAGGGAGAGAAAGAAAGAAGCTCACATTCAATGTTTCGCCCTAACCTTATGAAGTATTTCTCTTCATTTTCTGAGTAGCATTTTATATAAGGAAGCCCCTCCCCCACACCCATATGGAGCAGATCTTCTCTGTGCTCAGTGCTCACCTGGACTAGAGTCTTGGTGAATTGTCTCCTCTGCCTCCATTTGATTTTCCTGTTCTAGCCATTTGATCAGAGCAGGTTTGCTGACCAGAGGTCCCCCTAGGATGGACAGAGAGGCATATGTGCAATTGACAACAGAAATGATCTCAAACCAAGCACAGTAGCTCACACCTGTAATCCTGGCTACTCAAGATGAATGATATCTGAGAACTGATGTTCAAAGCCAGCTAGGGCAGGACGGTCTGTGGGACTCTTATCTTTTTAACAAGCAAAAAGGCAGAAGTGGAGCTGTGGCTCAAGTAGTAAAGTGCCAACTTTGAGCAAGAAAACTTAGGGACAGCACCCAAACCCTGAGTTCAAGACCCAGGACTGGTGCACATGCACACATGTGCATGCGCGCGTGCGCGCACACACACACACACACACACACATCTGGTCTCTATTACATAGGCATGAGGACTCTGGCCATAGTGGCTTTGTCTTACCTACAGAGGCCCAGTTCCTATAGTTGTCCAGCATGACATCTCTATAGAATTTTCTCTGAGATGAATTTAGTAATTTCCACTCCTCCTTGGTGAAGTCCACGGACACATCCTCAAAAGTCATTGTACTCTAAAACACCCACATAAGAATATTCTGCATAAATCCCTGCTCATGCTCCAAACACAACACATGCCCATCATGCAAATGATTCTTCAAGTTCAGTACAACATTGACCAGCTTCCTAGAGACCAGATTCAAAGACTGGGCTCCAGCCTCCCCATGGCCTCCTCTCTGCTTACGCAATTTCCCAGCCTCCAGGATTTAAACCTACACAAGGAAAAGGCAGGTTATTTCTATCCCTACCCTGGGAGCTTTGAAAGTTTTTGCATTCTTCTCCAGCTCCATGGTCCCACTCAGCCCTGAGCCCAAGGAAATGATGAGAAACTCAAGTTTTGCCAATACATTCCTCCCACCCACCCCATACCATGACCACATCCATTTTTGTATGTGTGATACATAAAATTCACAGCTATGGGCTAGGAATGTGGATTAATAGTAGCGTGCTTACCTAGCATGCATGAAGCTGCCCTGGGTTTAATTCCTCAGTACCACATAAGCAGAAAAAGCCAGAAGTGGTGCTGTGGATCAAGTGGTAAAGTGCTAGCCTTGAGCAAAAAAAGCTCAGGGACAGTGTCCAGGCCCTGGGTCCAAACCCCAGCACTGGCAAAAAAATATTGTGGGTGCCAGTGACTCACCCCTGTCATCCTAGCTACTCAGGAAGCTGAGATCTGAGGATGGAGGTTCAAAGCCAACCTGGGCAGGAAAGTCCGTGAGACTCTTAAAGACCTCCAATGAATCACCAGAAAACTAAAGAGGAAATTTGGCTCAAAGTAGTAGAGCACTAGCCTTGAGGGCAAAAGCTCAGGGACAGTGCCCCAGGACCAGCAAAAAAATAAATAGAGAGAAAATAAAGCTTTATTCTCACCTGTAACTCAGTGGGAAGGGTTCCCACATTTGCAATCCACTCTGACCTAGAAGCAGGATCTTGAACAGATGGAGCTGTAGGAAATAAGGTATCAGCCTGTATGCACACACAATATAACACACCCCACAGCCTGGAACCTGCTAGTGGTTTGGGGGCGCTATAAGAAAACATCCAAGTTCAGCTCACATTATAAAGTAAACAACGTTCTTGAGCTCAGGATCTAGATGCTTTGAAGTTCAATGAGCAGGACACAGTCTCTGGTGAGGACCCCTACACTGTGGACATATGTCAGGGCATGGATTATGTTCTTGGCAAGAAGCCACAGAGTATAAGCACAGCTTAACATTCTCTAGAAACCTACCCAGCCACTAGCCTTGAGCAAAAAAGTTCAGGGGCAGCACCTTGGCCCTGAGTCCCATGACTGACAAAAATTTTTTAAAAAGAAAAAAAGAAACCTACCCAGGCCCCAAAACCAACACCTTAATTCTTTCGAGAGCATGTTCACAATTGACCCCTAGCTCATGGACCACATCCAAATCAATTTGAAGACATACAACATAAGCCCCACTAGAGACAGGAAATAAAGGCCACCTCCCACTCCATCAGAGTCTCAATTTCCAGCCCTGCACTGGTGGCTCACACCTATAATCTTAGCCACTTAGGAGGCTAAGATCTGAGGACAGGGTCAATATCAGCCATGGCAGAAAAAGTCTGTGAGACTTATCCCTAATTAATCACCCAAAAGCCAGAAATGGATGTGGCTCTAGAGGTAGAATACTAGCCTTGAGCTCAGAGGACAGTACCCTGAGGTTAAGCCACAAGACTAGAACAACAATAACAACAAAAGCTAGGGGCTGGTGGCTCAAACCTGTAATCCAACTAAACAGGAAGTAAGATCTGAGACTGAAGGTTTTCAGCCAAGTCAGGAAAATCCATGACACTCTTATCTCCAACAAACTACTCAGGAAAAGCCAGAAGCGGCATTTGGGCTCTAGTGGTAGAGCACTAGCCTTGAGAAAAAGCAGCTCAGGAACAGCGCCTCGGCTCTGAGTTCAAGCCCCAGGACCAGCAGCAACAACAACAAAATCTGATTTTCACAAATGAGATCAATATAATGGAGGAAGGCCAATTTGTTCTCTAAGGTAATAATGTAATAACAAGCCTAAGATTTCTCCCTGCTGTGTCCCATGCTTGTGTGCTTTCCCAATGATCAATTCCTAAACCTCAGTGAAAGAAACAGGGCTTTCCTGGGGTCCACCCAGCCCCACCCAAATCTGCCTCCTCCCTCTCCACTTCAGCCCCTCCTCTCCAATCCTCTCAGAGGGGGTAATCTGCCCCATTGTAAGCAGCCCCTCTATGGAAAAAAGGGGGGGTCTCTTCTTCATCATTCAAATAGGTGCATCTACAAAGCGAAGTACCAGACAGACGGGATGAAGGTGTGACTGCCATTTTGGAAGTCTTCAGGTACGTGCACGCAGCAATTTAGAGAAACAAAGCAGCTACTTCACTCCTTTCTGTGATCAATTCAAAGCTCTGAAATTTAAAAATAAAAACAATCAAGGAGAATGATCAACTGAGCAATCTGCCCTTCATGCATGCCGGTCATGACTATTTCTACTAAAATTAAAAAAAAAAATCAAAGCATCCTATCTGTTAATAGGAAATTGGTCCAGCACTGGTGGCTCCTGCCTATAATCCTACCTACCTCAGGAGGCTGAGGTCTAAGGAGCAAAGTTCAAAGCCAGCTAAGGCAGGAAAATCTATGAAATTCTTGTTGCCAATTAAAAAGCCAGAAGTAGCGCAGTGGCTCAAGTGGTAGAGCTCTAGCCTTTAGGGACAAAACAAAGAAAGGGAAAAAAGAGCTTGGGGCAGTGACTAGGCTCCGAATTCAAGCCCTAGGAGCAGCATCAAATAAAATAAAATTAAAAGTAACTTTTCTTCTGAACCACACCCTCTAGAATCATTTAAATCCCAAGGAATCTGGAACTTAGCTCCAAACAATTAAAACTCTAAAAGACTTATCCGTGACTGGGGGTGTGGTTCAGAGGTGTTTGTGGAGCTGAGTTAAATCCCACAAAAGAAAAAAAAAAGTATATGAACTGAGTTAGGAAATGTAAACTCTTCAGTCTGCAATTGCCTAACTCTGGCAGGACAGGGCTCCATTCCCAATAGCCAGAATGCAATCTCATTTAAATAAATAAAAGAATGGGAGGGGGCAGGGGTATAGCTCAGAGATAAGAACATTAGTCCAGCATTCCTGAGGCTCTGAGTTCAATCCCCAGCCCCACAAGGAAAAAAAACCTGTGTACACTCCAATCTCACTGCTATCATAGCATAGCTGTCATCATCTTAATACATATTAGCATACATAATCATTTTGAATATATTAACATACACTGTACAAGAGAATGTGATTCAGTAGCACTCACTTCCCCCAACCCTATTCTCACTACTCCTACACTCTTCCCAGTCTGACGTGCTGGGGCTTGAATTTAAGGCTTCGTGGATCCATCCTTAATACTTAATTCCCATCCTTAATACATAACTCCCAAACTTTTCCCAGCCCCCAAGCTCCTCCTCTCCCCTCTCTTTCCCAAGGCCTTCCCTTTTATGTGTGTTTTGCCCAAGACTGACACTCTACCACTTGAACAGTTTAATTAAAGATAGGAGACTCAAGGACTTTCTTGCCTGGCTGGCTTTGAACGTAGATCCTCATATCTCAGCCCCCCTGAGTAGCTAGGTTTACAGGCATGAGCCACAGGTGCCCATCACATCCTTCAATTGTTTAAAGGGAAATTGTCTGGGAGCTTCTGCTGACTGTATCTATCTGGGCACACATGGGAATTGGGGTACCCCCAACCTTTCTCTTTGAGAGATTTCTCTGTTGTATTCTTTGGATGTGTTCTGGGAAGAGTATGAGCAATTTGGTGATTTTTTTTTTATTCAGCTCTGCGGAGATCAACTTCCATCTTTCTTACTAAGCTCAGTTAAGATTTAGGTCACCACCAACACTTGAAAATCAAGGAAATTGTTAACAATCCGACAGACTTCACTTACTAGTTCAAGCCCCAGAAACTCACAAAAAAAAAAAAGAAAAAGAAAAAAGAAAAAAATCTCCTAAGCCAGTTAATCTTGAAACATTAACTTTGAATTCTGGCTTTATGGATTAATAAACAAATGTTTTCTCATAGGAGTTGTTTCACCAAAACAGTATTGACTTTATTTTGATCCCTGACCAATATTTTTCTTTTATATTTGCATGTATTAGTTCAGTGACTCTTTAGCATTTCATTCTAGTAGGTTTTAGAATGCAATGTACTTTTCTCTTTAAATAATTATTCTTGAGGGTAGATTTTTGTGACCTGGTAATAGTTTTAAAATATTTACTATCGGCCTACACAGAACTGTTTTTTTTTTTTTTCCTTCAGATTCAAGTAGAACCAAGGAATAGAAAATACGATTTCGGTATAAGTTCAGAGTCCCCGGAGTTAACCTATCATCCAGCATTAAAGGCTATTTGTCAGTGATGGCTGACTGATTGTAAACTACTTAGAGTGGAGGAAGGCCCCACCTAAGGATGAACAAAGACAGTAATTGCCTCAGACTGGACTATTTTACTAACTACCTGTTACTGGCTGGGGGTGGGGGGTGGGGAGAATCTCAAAGGATATGTGGGTGGAGGACTGTAATTCTTGGAAGTCTTTACCTATGCAAAACTGCTGGGCCCCAGGAGCTTGGGGTGCAGCCCAGATAGCCAGACAAGAAATGACTGGAGCCTGGAGGTAGAGGCTAGTAGTTGTAACTCATTGTCTGTAATCTTAGCTATTCATATTCAGGCTGCTCAGCCAGCAAGGACAGGAAAGTTTGTGAGACTCTTATCTCTAATGACCAAAATAGAACAACAAAAAACAGTAGTGGAGTTGTGGCTCAAGAGGTAAAACACGCTAGCCTTGAGTAAAAAGCAAAAAGCCAAAGCCGATGTTTCAGAAAGATGAAATTAGTTTCAGCAGAAATGGCCAAAAATCACCAAATTGTCCATACTGTTCACAAAACACATCCAAGGGGAAAAAAAGAGTGGGGTACCCAATCCTTTATCAGGATTGTCTGCACCCAGATACCTACAGTCAGCAAAAAGCTCCCAGACAAAAATATTCTTTTTAAATAAATGAAGGATAACATGGGCCCAGTGGCTCACTCTTGCCTGTAATCAAGGCTACTCAGGAGGCTGAGATCTGAGGACCAAGTTCAAAGCCATCCTAAGCACCAAAAAGAAAAAGAAAAAAGAAAAAAAAAGCTGGAAGTGGAACTGTGACTCAGGCACAGCACCCAGGCCCAGAGTTCGAGTGTCAGGACTGGCACAAATGAAAGGAAGGATTTGAGTAGAGTGGGAAAAGGGTATAAGGGTAAAAGGGGTGTAAGAGTGTGGGACTTCAGTGTTAAGGACCTGCCTACCAAGTGTGAGACTTTCAGTTCAAACCTCAGCTCCCTCAAAAGGAAAGAAAATCAGTAATTTTCCAGGGCATAGAATGGGGGAAGGGGTCGTCCACATGCCTATGTGCCCCTTTTGGCCTTCCCACCTCCACCGAATTTTTGGGATACCAGACTTACATGGAGGAGTCCCCCAAAACCCTTCCATACCACTCCCACCCTGGTTGGTGACTCTTCACTCTCCCTGGTCCCTCCTTCAATCTGCCCATCACCCTACCACAGAAGCAGCAAGTACTAGGGTGTCGGGACACTGGGGAGAAGGGAGGGGAATGGCGCACCCCAGCACCACCAAAACCTTCCCATCACCACACCTCCTGTCCCTGACTCACCCAGATTGCAAGAGAGGTCATAGAAGGTGCATCACAGGCCTGACTCCTGGGGTAGGCGCAGCTCGTGGACTCAAGCTTCGATCACAAACTGAGTTTTTAATTTACAAGTCTGAAAAATGCCAAGGCCAGGCCCAGGTCTCCACGGGATTTGCATGAGATCCCCAGGGCAGCTCTACCTGAGCTGGGGACAGGGACTGGACTGGCCAGTGGCTGGGGAGAGCAGAGGGAGAGAATCCAGAGAGAATCCAGAGGCCCAAAGACCTGAAGATGAAAAAGACAAGAAGGGTGTGGAGAGAGGGAAGGAGGAGGGGAGGACGAAGGAGCAGGGGGAAGAGACAGAGGAAGGAATGAGGAAGGTAGGGCAAAGAAGGAATTAGAAAAGTGAAGGAATGGCAGGGCCAGGAGGGAGGCGAGGCCATGAAAATAGGAGGGAAGAGCCTGGAGGGGGCATGGCCATGCTAGGGCTCAGAGCTGTGGAAAGCGAATGGGAAGTGGCCCAAGGAGTGAAGGTGTGGGGCCAGGGGGCGGGGCCAGGGGCGGGGCCAAGTAAGGGGCCGAGCCAGAGAAATCAAATGGGAAGGGCCAAAGGAGTGGGCGGGGGTGGGGGGGGTGGGAGCGAGGGACTGGTTAGCTCAGTTGTAGACCACAAACTGAGCGTGCAAGAGGTCCTGACTCACATCAACACACATTTATAAAAAATAAAATAAAAATAGGTCGGGTGATGGTGGCTCATACCTGTCATACTAGCTACTGAGGAGGCTAAGATCTGAGGATTAAGAAAAGAGAGGGGGGGGAAGGAAGGAAGGAAGGGAGGGAGGGAGGGAGGGAGGGAAGAGAAGGGAAGAGAAGGGAAGGAAGGAGGGAAAAACAATGTTTAAATAAAATCCACTCTTTTACTAATTGATAAATCCAAAATATCTCACAGGCTAGACAAGTGCTTGGCTATTGGGCCATATCCGCAGCCCTGTTTGAGCAATTGTGAAAGTATAAAACACATCAGTAGCCGGGCGCTGGTGGCTCACGCCTGTAATCCTAGCTACTCAGGAGGCTGAGATCTGAGGATCGCGGTTCAAAGCCAGCCCGGGCAGGAAAGACCATGAGACTCCTATCTCCAATAAACCACCAGAAAACCGGAAGTGGCGCTGTAGCTCAAGTGGTAGAGCGCTCGCCTTGAGCTGAAGAGCTGAGGAACAGCGCCCAGGCCCAGAGTTCAAGCCCCACGACCGACAAAAAAAAAAAAAAAATCAGTATTCATTGTTACCACACGTCAGTAAAACTTATTTTTCTAGTTTTACCATATGCAGTTTTGTGGGGGTTTTGTTTATTTGTTTGTTGTTGTTGTTGTTGTGTGTGTATACATACACACATGTACACCAACACTGGGGCTTCAGCTCCCAGCCTGGGCACTGTCCCTGAGCCTTTTTGCTCAAGGCTAGTGCTCTACCAGCTTGAGCCACAGCTCTACCTCCAGCTTTTTGCTGGTTAATTGAAAACAAGAGTCTCATGGACTTTCCTGCTTGGGCTGGCTTTAAATTACAATCCTCAGATCTCAGCCTCCTGAGTATCTGAGATTACAGGTGTGAGTTACCATCATCTAACTCATATATTTTCTTATAAGACATATAGAATGATAGTTTTATACCTTTGTAACCTTGCACATTCTATCCATGCAGTCAGTATTTGATTTCCAGTGTCTGATCTTTTGTTTGCCCTAGGATTAATGTCATTCTTATAGGACTTTAATGGCCTTTTTATCACCTTTATCAAAATCTGTTTCGTTTTTTCACTTTTATGAAGATAAAACTTTGAGAATTCTGTTTTATTCTGAGAATCATCTTTGGGCTTCAGAACTGATCAGTGAGCTGTGTCAGGAGTGATGCATTGATAGTCCAAGAGCTTATCTTTTTTTGGGGGGGGGTCTGGTCGTGGGGCCTGAACTCTGGGCCTGGGCGCTGTCCCTCAGCTCTTCACCTCAAGGCTAGCGCTCTACCACTTGAGCCACAGCGCCACTTCCGGCTTTTTTCTTTTTGCTAATGTGGTGCTGAGGAATCGAACCCAGGGCCTCAGGCATGCAAGGCAAGTGCTCTACCACTGAGCCACCTTCCCAGATCCAAGAGCTATCATTTTTAAGTTATATTTTATGCAATTAAAAATAAAGATGATTTCTGATATTGATGAAGCATTATTTATTTTTCTGCTATTGGGGATAAATTTGTATGAGTTTGTTCTTCATGCCCTCTGAAGAAAGTAAAAAAATATCTGTGTACACTAGGGAGGAACTGTTAACTATAGCAAACTAGATTTTCACATTGGCTCAATTACAAAGAGATTTCCTAAAGGGATATACCATTTACCAGATAGAGTTTTTTGTCATTTAATTTATTTTTATTACAAGCTTTCCTACATTAGGCCAAAAATATGCAAAATTATTTTGACTCTGAAGTCAGAAGACATTCATATATATTTTTATTATTTATTTATCATCATTTTACTAATTAGCTTATACTTTCACTGTAAGGCCAGTTCACTTGTGAGTTGTTTTTGGACTCTCTTGTTTAAACAAAAGGATTTTGCCAAGTACATACTACTTTGCCTGTAATCCTAGCCCCTCAGGAGGCTTAGATCTGAGGATCATAGTTCATAACCAGCCCAGGAAGGAAAGTCTATCAGACTCCTACTTCCAAATAACCACCAAAATGCCAGGAGTGGAGTTGTGTGGCTCAGGTGGTAGAGCTCCAGACTAGCCTTGAGTCCAAGCTCCACAGCTGTCCCCCAACCCCCCAAAAAGAAAGGAAAATATAGCCCTTTCCCCAGCAAAAAAGAAAAAGACAGAAAAGAATATGTAGGATTGCATTTAGGTCAGATCAGATCATCTAAAACAAATCTCTCCTTAGAAAACCCTCTATTCTCAAACAAATAACCTTTACTCATTTTTTTAAATAAATTAAGTACAAATGCATGAGATGTGATTTAGATATATTTGGAAGATGACTGTGAAATCCACAGTAGGAGAAGCACTCCCATACATCTCTACATGGTTGAGCCATGTAGAGATTATTAATGGGTCCACCCAAGGCAGTGAACTAAAGTTTCAATCTCTGATAGCAGGTCCAGGTAAAAACATGACAAGTTGCATCCACTTTTCCAGTGATCTGGATAGAACCAGTTCTAGGAAGAAAGTCTTTTGCATGGAGGACAGTGGGCCAACCAGTTCCCTGACCTCAGAAGTCATTGTAGTGAAAGTCAACTCTGAGCCAGACATGGTGGCATACACTCAAAAATCTTGGACACTGTGGAGAATCATAATGTCAAGGTTTATATTAGATTTTCACTTTCTTCTTCCTTGTTTTTTTTAGTGTGTGTGTCTGTGCGCATGTGTGTGCATGCA
Source organism: Dipodomys ordii (assembly GCF_000151885.1). Classification (NCBI taxonomy): domain Eukaryota; kingdom Metazoa; phylum Chordata; class Mammalia; order Rodentia; family Heteromyidae; genus Dipodomys; species Dipodomys ordii. Next base: position 232,513 of record NW_012267504.1, on the reverse strand, counting down.
AGCAGATTTCCTGGGTGAGTTGGTCACTGGAGAGCTGATGTACACCCAGAAAGCTGTCCCATAAAACAGGCAAACCACTCATGGTTGAGAGCCACAAGTGGGGAAGGCTTTATGCTTGCTTCCCTGCTGATGAGGGAATTCTTAAGACAGAGGACATGATACAAGCATAAGAAAAGATCGTTACAGAGACAGCAGGAGTACTAAATGGGAATACTGCATTAAAGATCAGGAGGCTATTGACAAAGGTGTTGGCACAAGCCAGTTTGATGACCTGGGTGACCTCACAGAAGAAATAAGGGATTCCTACATCTCCACAGAAAGACAAAGGCAACATCATGAGAATCTGGAATAGGGCATCTACAAAGCTAATGGAAAGGGACTCCAGAACCAGCAAGACACAGAAGCTAGGGTACATGATGGCCATGTACCTCAGGGGGTAACAGATGGCCACGTAGCAGCCTTAGGCCATTATTGCAAGAAGACGATTTTCTAAGCTACAAAAAAACCAGTCAGGCAGATTTGGGCCAGGCAGCCCATGTAAGTGATTCTCCAGACTCATTTATGGAAGTTCACCAACATCTTGGGGATGGTTTAATCAGATGTCATTGAAGGACAGGGTAGAGAGGAAGAAGTACATGGGGGTGTGGAGGTGGCGGGGGGGTCAGAGCTGATAGCCAGGATGATGAGCAGGTTGCCCACGATGGTGACCAGGTACATGGACAGGATGAGGCTGAAGATAAGAGGCTGGAGTTCTGGGTCATCTTTCAGTCCCAGAAGAAGAAATTCTGATATTGCTCTTTGTTTGCTGGGACCCATGGTTTGATGAATCTATCAGAACATATGCGATGTAAATATTAAATTCATGCAGAGCCAGGCACTGATGGTTCGTGCCTGTAATCCTAGCAACTCAGGGGGATGAGATCTGAGGATCGCAGTCCAAAGCCAGCCTGGGCTGGAAAGTCAGTGAGACTCATCTCCAATTACTCACCAGAAAGCCAGGAGTATGGCTCCAAGTAGCAGAACATTAGCCTTGAGCAAAAGGAGCTCAGGTGGAACACCTGGCCCTGAGTTCAAGCCATACCACAGACCAAAAATACAAATTCATGAAGGGGCGAGAAAAAGCATCAGAGCCTAGAAAAGTTTTGGGAATGTAAACTTCATATTCCCACTTGACAAGATTTAGGGGTAATTTACTGTTCAGTAGAGAACCAATAATTGAATATTCTACCTACCCTCACTGGGGCCCTGAGAATGGAAATTTCCTCCACCATTAGTGGGCAGTCAAGGAAACATTCTGATGTATTCCTTTGCAAAGTTCTCTATTATCTCTTTTCACTCCTTTCTCCTCCTTCACCTTCTCTTCCTCATTTAGTGAAATAGTATTTTCATTGTACACTAATTTGGCTTCCATCCATTATGTTCATTGCTGAAAGTAAAATAAAAGTTATGGCAGGCTGGGTGATGGTGGCTCATGCCTCTAATCCTAGCTACTCAGGAGACTGATATCTGAGGATGGAGGTTCCAAGTGCAGCCCGGCAAGAAAAGGAGCTGTGCCTCAAAGTGGTAGAGTGCTAGCGTTGAGCAAAAAAAAAAAAAAAAAAGAGCTCAGGAACCATGCCCAAGCCTTGAGTTCAAGCCCCACTGCACACATACACACACACACACACACACACACACACACACACACACACAGAGGACATGGCATAGCTGGAAAAGAAATGCTAATAATAGCAATCTTGGTTTGTCCTTGGGTAGGGGAGAAAAGGATATAGAAATTTAAATGAAGTGAGTAATACATTGTCACATACACAAGTCATACTTGATATTACTTCTGAACCATTCACACAAGGCTTCAGTGACCTCGCTGGCTTGAAATGAGGGTTCTCAGTAGGTGCAGACAGACTTTGGCCTCAACACCTAGACCAGGAAGAACCATCTCTGGGAGGAGGCTCAGGGTGTGGCTTCCTGACTCTGTCAGGCCTGCTTCTAAGCTGGTCACAGGCTGATTAGAGCCCCAGAGGCTCAATATCCAGAGTGTCTCATTAAGGAAACTACTATGTCATCCTAACTCCATGGAGGTGAGCACTCTTGAGCAAGGTTCGTTTCCAGTGCATGTCACGTACTCTTCTCCTTTCTTTCTGTACCATCTTCATTTCACAGAACTTGCTGATAAATTCCAGTGCCATTTTTGTAGCAGGAAGCTAGGACACTGGTGGCTCACATCTATAATCCTAGGTCTTCAGGAGGTTGAGGACTGAGGACTGATGTTCAAAGCCAGCCCAGGATGACAAATGTGCTAATCTCTTATCTTCCATTTAACAACAACAACAAAAAAGCAGAACTGAAGTCCTGACTCAAGTGGGGAATGCTTGATTTGTGAACAAATAAATGCCAAAGGAGAGTTCGAATCCCTGAGTTCACGTCCCAGAACAGGCACAAATAAATTCTGAATGATTATATATAATAATTGATAGCATGAAGTCTGATTCCTTTTTATAATTTATATGTATGTCTATATATTCTCTATAAGCATATATTTCCATATACATATATACAAATACATATACATGTATATACAAATATATACATGTATATGTACATATATGTACATATGTATATATATATACATACCTAGTTATATTTTTACCTTAAAAAAACCTTTTATTAATCTTTTGTTTATGGGATACCATGGAACTGAACCCAGGGCCTCATGCACGTGAGGCAAGCACTCTACCTCTAAGCCACATTCCCAGTCTGATTTCTTATCCTTCTATTGGGCTGTGAAAAACAACTTCCTTGAACCTATGCAATTCAGTAGGATACATGAGAGGAGGTATTCATATTTTTCACTCATACTGGGAGAAAAATAACTATTGAAATGTCATCAGTATCTGAAAGACCAGCTTTTTTTTTTTTTTTACTGTTGTCATAGGTTGTGTAAAAATAGACAACTCTGTCCATATCTGGCTAGGTGATAAACCCCCAAAATGTAATGGAATCTCAGAAATGCAACAATAAAATTTCAAAGTAGATAACAATTCATTCCCTTTCCACTTTGTTATGGTCAGAAGTAATTTGGTGATGGTTTGGTTTTATAGGCATGCATAAAAAATAATGATGCACTAGGTTTCTATGAAATTATTTTTACACAAATATGTAGAACACTAACATTAATTATTGGCTACATTTACCCAATCTCTCTCTCCTTTACGACAATACATGATATTGCATTTGGTGTGCACCCAAATAATTTGTGATAAATTGTTCCCCTACCAGCATTGCTTTTGGATAATATGTTAAGCATTCACCCTCTGGTTATTGAAGGTCATAAATCACTAGGGAAAGGAATTTGGATGTATAAGTATTGATTTACTAGCCACAAGTCACAAATCACAATACAGATGCCTTTTGCATAGCCACAGGGATGTAATGTAGGTTCCTGTTTTTAGCATCATGTCAAGGTACCACGCTGAAATCTGTTGCAGCCTACTGGATGCTCAGAGAAGGCACATTCTCTGTATTAACCAGCTTACATGGAACTTGCTGAAGCTCTAATCTCTGAAACTAGAGACTCCCAAATTCTGAAGTCCTCATAATCCTAGCTATTCAGGAAGCTGAGATCTGAGAAACGTAGTTGGAAGTCAACTTGGGCAGTGGAGTCTGTGAGAGTCTTCTCTCTGATTATCCAGAAAGAACCAAAAGTTGGAGTTTGGCTCAAGTAGTAGAGCACAAGCATTGCCCTAAAACACTCAGGGACAAGGCCCAGGCCCTGAGTTTAAGCCCCACTACCAGTACATACACTATACTAAAAATAAATATTATTTCCCTGGTATTGTCAATGGGTTTATTTTCACTGAAACATGGATGGCATCTTTACTAATAAAGTAACAGTACTATAAAAAGCCATTTCAAATCATTGAGATGTTCAGTTGTGTGGATTTTACAAGTAATGAAACCAAGCAGTGTGGAACATCTCAGTAACTTTAACAGAGTTTTAAATTTCAGTTTATTTGCCTCACATACACCATGCAAGCCCCTTGCCCCTTTCCATGGTATCCAGCTTAATCGGGTCTCTTTATAAAATGTATCTTAAAAACCGTTCCTGCCCAATTCAGCATCTGAAATTTTTTTTCCCCTTCTGAGACAGGTCCCTAAAAGAGACTCCATGATCTCCCAGGCTGCTTCCCAGAAACTCAAGAAAGCTCAGGGATCAAAATCGCTGGACCAAAAAAGTATGATTGAGTTAAGACATCACCTTGACTGGTGACTTTTGGAAGAACTTCAGGAGAAGTCGTCAGTTGCTCTGTCATCCTCACCCACTCAGAACACCCCAAGTCCTAAACACATTGGCAGAGTTACAGAACAGAAGGTTTGCTGAACCTGAGTTAGACTCCACAGTGGTGAGGGCGTGGCACAAGACACAGAGGGCGTGGCTTAAGCTAAAGGGGTTGTGGCTACAGTTGTAAAGGCGTGGCTCAAATAGTATGAGTTTGGCTCATGTGGAAGATCACCTGCTCAGGAAGTTATAGGTATTAAGATTGGGATTTCCCAATCTTTCCCCTTCTCCCCCACAAAGAGAAGATAGAACCATGATGAGATGTCTCAAGGCTCCCTTCATTTCTTTGTTCCTCATACTGTAGATAAAGGGGTTCAGCATCTGTGGGATCACAATGTACATCATGGAAGCCACTATATTTTTAAAGGAAGACTCTGTAACGGCCGAACTCATGTAGACACTGAAACCTGTCCCATAGAACAAGGACACGACCGACAGGTGAGAGCCACAGGTGGAGAAAGCTTTAGACTTTCCTCCTGCTGATGGGATCCTCAAAACGGAGGAGAGAATCTGAGCATAAGAGAAAATAATACCCACAAGTGGCACACCAAAAAATAGGCTAGACACTATATACATGAGGAGGTTATTGATCAATGTGTCTGAACAGGCCAAACGGATGACCTGTGTGAGCTCACAGAAGAAGTGAGGAATCTCCACATCTTGACAGAAGGATAGATGTGATGCCATCAGACTGTGGAGCAGGGCATGCCCTGCACTAATGAAGAGAGAATAGAGGACCAGCAGGACACAGAGGCCAGGGTGCATGATGACCATGTACCTCAGTGGGTGACAGATGGCCACATAGCGGTCATAGGCCATCACTACAAGGAGACAGTTTTCTAAACCACCAAATGTCACAACAGAGCCAATCTGAGTTAGGCACCCTGTGTAAGTGATGCTCTGGTCTTGGGCTTTGATGTTCACTAGCACCTTTGGGATAGTGGTGGTGCTGATGCAGATATCAGTGAAGGAGAGGTTGGAGAGGAAGAAGTACATGGGGGTGTGGAGGTGGGGGTCAGCACTGACAGCCAGAATGATGAGCAGATTGCCCAGGATGGTGAACAGGTAGGTGGACAGGAAGAGGCTGAAGATGAGAGGCTGGAGTTCTGGATCATCTGTCAGTCCCAGGAGAAAGAATTCAATAGATGCTGTTTCATTTGTGGGTTCCATATTTTGTTGAGCATTAGTTTTATAAAAAAAATACTGTGAAAATAAAATAAAGAGAACATGATTTCTATACACTTTGAACTTGTGATGGCTATGAAAAATATCTTCTTACCACTTTGGGCTTCACTTCGGATAAGTTCTTAAGATGGTGATTGACTTTGTATGTTTTAACAGATATTCTCTTTTTTTTGGGGGGGGTCCGGTCGTGGGGCCTGAACTCTGGCCCTGGGCATTGTCCCTCAGCTCTTCAGCTCAAGGCTAGCACTCTACCACTTGAGCCACAGTGCCACTTGCGGCTTTTTTCTTTTTTGCTTATGTGGTGCTGAGGAATCGAACCCAGGGCCTCATGCA
>NW_012267504.1:207453-224279 GCF_000151885.1 Dipodomys ordii | reverse complement strand
CACAGCACCACTTCTGGCTTTTTTCTTTTTGCTTATGTGGTGCTGAGGAATCGAACCCAGGGCCTCATGCATGCAAGGCAAGCGCTGTACCACTGAGCCACCTTCCCAGCCCACATCTTCCTTTTCTTGATAATGGATCTTGTAATGTGTGAGAGGTGGAGGAATCTCAAGATTGTTTTGATTTGCATTTGTTTTACAGCTAGAGATGTTGAACATCTTTTCATGTGTTTATTCTCTGCTTGCATCAGAAAGAATGACCTTGTCCCATTCGTAAGGAAAAAGACTTGGAAAAAAATTAAATTAAGCAAAGTAAGCCAGACCCCCCCCCCCAAATATAGGCTGCATAGTTTTCCTCATTTGGGATAAATAGAATGTGCCTATAAATCTATAAGTAAACCCAATGGATAGTAAAAGACAAAAAATTATACCTGGACATGATTAATTAAGGAGCAGTCTAAACATTCACACACTGAGACCAAAGGAGGATATTCTTAGGACAGGTTCACAAGGGCTCACTAGCTATGTGCATACAATCATATAAAATGAAGCTTATCAAAATGAACTGCAAGAAATGGAAGCAAGAAGGTTTTTTATTGTACTGTGTCATTCTTTTATTTTCTTTTTTCTTTGGTTTATTCCATTCTGTTGCTGATTTTTATTTTGATACCCTTTGTTATCAACTTGGGGAGGGGAAGGAGGAAGCAAAGAGACAAGAGTGAACCAATTCAGCATTGAAACTCACTGGACACTATGTTGGAAATAATCTGTACAAATTGGTGGGGAGGGAAGTCAGGAGAGAAAAAAAACTGGAAGAAAATGAGGAAGAGGGTGAAACTGTTCCAAAGGAAATATACTGATTGTTAGGTTTTTAAAAAGAGGTGATCGAGTAAGAACAGCACCACACACGTGGTATTCAGGTCAGGGGTAGGTTTATTCATCGTTCTGGCTGGCACCAGGCCATGTTGGCCCTCCACATGGCTGGGAAAGGCCTGGGAATGAGAGCTGGGAAAGAGAAGAGAGAGCTGGGAAAGAGAAGAGAAGGAAAGAGCTGAGAAAGAGCTTAGAAAAGAGCAGAGAGAGCGTCTGGGCCTGGGCTAGGCCTTATCTAGGGTATGGGTGGAGAAAGGTGTGGCCACATCAAATTCAGACGTGACCTCAGCAGATGCAGATATGACCTCTTCCAGCTGTCCCAGTTGCCTAGGTAATGCAGGTACTGGATGGAGACTTTGCTGCGAGGAGGGTGGAGTCTGCTTGCCATCCAGGAGCGGACCTTACACTGATTACTTAACTTATGTATGCCCTTGGTACATCACCTTTACAATAAAATTTTAAAGTGGAAAAAGATCCTTCATTATCCCAAATCTGATACTCTTTTTTTTTCTTTACTTGCTGATAATGTCTTTACAGAATAATCAACGTGAGCCAACCACCAGGAACTTTTAAGCAACATACTTTGATAGAAAAGACAGACAATAATAAAAAAAATCAATACATAAATAAACATCAAACCAAAAGCCAAATAGGAGGGGCAAAATAGCCAGTAAGGTTTTATGTAATTAGGTAGAAATTTAAAAAAAACAAACATATTTCTGCCAGGTACTGATGACTAACACCTAGAATCCTAACTACTCAGGAGACTGAGAGCTGAGGATCATGGTTCAAAGTCAGTCTGGGCAGGAAAGCCATCAGACATTTTATCTCCAATGAACTATTTAGAAAAAGCCAAAAGTGGCTCTGTGGCTCAAGTGATAGAGGACAAAGAGGCTCAGTGACAGCTCACAGCAAATGAGTTCAAATCCCAGGACCAGCAAAAAATAAAAATGAAACAATTTCTGTCTCTTCAGAAGATGGACACTTTCAAGATAACCCAGAATTAAATCACCAAGCTGGCTGGCAGCCATAGCTTTGGATGGCAGTGGTCATCCTGTGTCAGATAGACTGACAGTCAGGGTAGCAATGAGCGAGCCTTTGCTGAATAATTAAGAGTCTCCACACTGAATTCAATCCAGACTTATGGGCTATCTTTATGGCAGGAACAATCTTTAGGGAAGTGAGAGGCTAGAGGAAGGGGAGTGTCCTCAATAGGAAGAGCCTGTGTTGCTTAGCTATAATTTGCTGCCTATTTTACAACCTACTTTAACAAAATGATCATATATCCTTATCTCTCTCTCCATAGATAGATACATATAGATATAGATCGAATGCTTTAAGCCCCTAAATTCTGAGTGTTATACTCATTAACACAAGGGCAGATATCCCAACAAAAATAAATACACAGCTTCTCTCAGAAGCAGCTCCTATCTTCCTCCTAGCATCTAGGGCTGTCACCTGCCCTATCACTCTCCATAGCCACAGATGTGATTTTTTTCCTTGGAAAGTTGAGGAGTATATTGGAGTTTAGGATGCAAATGACAAAGTAGAACATTCAGCATTTGGGGGCCTTAAAATTGTTTTCAGGCCCACAAATGTTGAGTGCTCCATCTCAACAAACATAAGTATAGAGCTTCTATCGGAAGCAACTCCTCTGTTCATTCTAGTATCTAGTGAAGGGGGGGGGGAAAGCATCAGAGCCGAGGAAAGTGTTGGGAATGTAAATTTCTTATTCCCACATGACCATATGAGATTTAGTGGTGATTTACTGTTCAGGAGAGAACAAATACTTGAAGATTCCACCCACTCTCATCAGGGTCCTGAGAACACTCCACTACTAGTTGGCAGTCAAGGAAACCTTCTGATGTATTCCTTTGCTAACTTCTCCATCTCTTTTCACTCCTTTCTCCTCCTTCTCTTCCTCATTTAGTAAAATAGTAGTTTCATTGTACACTAATTTGGTTTTCATCCATTGTGTTAATTGCTGAAAATAAAATAAAAGACATGGCAGGCTGGGTGCTGGTGGCTCACGTCTGTAATCCTAGATACTCAAGAGGCTGAGATCTGAGAATGGACGCTCCAAGCTAGCCCAGGCAAGAAAAGACCATCAAAAAAAAAAAAAACAGAAGAAGTGTGGCTCAAAGTGGTAGAATGCTAGCCTTGAGCTAAAATGAAGAGCCCAGGAACCATGCCCAAGCCCTGAGTTCAAGCCCCACTACACACACACACACACACACACACACACACACACACACACACACACACCATACACATAAGACATGAATAACAGGAAAAGAAATGCTAATAATAGCAATCTTGGTTTGTCCTGGGTAGGGGACAAAAGGATATAAAAATTTAAATGAGGTGAATAATACATTGTCACATACACAAGTCATACCTTATCTTACTTCTGAACCATTCACACAAGGCTTCAGTGACCTCGCTAGCTTGAAATAGCAAGTCTGTTCCACACCTCACCTGGATGCTGAAGATGGAATGAGGGTCCTCAGCAGGTGCAGACAGACTTAGTCCTCAGTACCTGGACCAGGAAGAACCATTTTTGAGAGGAGGCTCAGGGTGTGGCTTCTTGACCGCCAGGCCTGCTACTAAGCTGGGCACAGGCTCACTAGAGCCCCCAGGGCTCAATATCCAGAGTGTCTCATTAAGGAAACTACTATGTCATCCTAACCCCAGGAGTATACCTCCCAAAGGACCCATGCCATGGAGGTGAGCACTCCTGAGCAAGGTTCATTTCCAGTCCTAAACACATCGACAGAGCTACAGAACAGAAGGTATTCTGAGCCTGGGTTGGGCTCCATGGTGGGGAGAGCATGTGACACAAGATGCAGAGGGAATGGCTCAAGCCAAAGGGGAAGTGACTGGAGTTATAAGGGTGTGGCTCAAGCAGAGTGGGTGTGGTTCAAATAGTAAGGGTTTGGCTCAAATGGCAGAACATCTGCCTGGGAAGTCAGAGGAACTAAATTCAAATCCCAATCTATCCTCCTCTTCCTCCTCCTCCCCCCCACAAAGACAAGGTAGAATAATGATGAGATGTTTAAAGGCTCTCATCATTTCTTTGTTCCTCATACTGTAGATAAGGGGGTCCAGTATCTGTGGAATCACATTGTACATCATGAAAACCACTATATTTTTTTTTGGTCAGTCATGGGGCTTGAATATCACCTGTAGAATAAAATTTAAAAATTAAAAAAATTCTTTCTTATCCCAAATCTAATCCTCTTTTTTTTTCTTTACTTGCTGATTATGTCTTCACAGAGTAATCAACACAAACTAAGCCACCAGGAACTTTTAAGCAACACACTTCGATAGAAAAGATAGACAATAATAAAGAAAAAATCAATACATAAATAAACATCAAACCAAAAGCCAAATTAGGAGGGGAAATTGCCCATACGGTTCCCATGCAATTAAGTAGAAAAAAAAATTGTCAGGCACTGATGGCCAACACCTGTAATCCTAAAAACTCAAGAGACTGAGATCTGAGGACCATGGTTCAATCCAGTTTGGGCAGGAAATTCTATGAGACTTTTATCTCCAATAAATGACACAGAAAAAGCCAGAAGTGGCTCTGTTTCTCAAGTGTTAGAGTACAAAGAGGCTCAGGGACCACACATAGACACTGAGTTTGAGCCCCCAGGACTGCAAAAACAGAAACAGAAAAAAAAGTTTTGTCTCTTCTGAAGATGGACACTTTCAAGATATCTCAGAAATAAATCACCAAGCTGGCTAGCAGCCATGGCTCTGGGTGACGGTAGTCATCTTATGTCAGAATAGAGTGAGAGTCAGGATAGCAATGAGCCTTTGCTGAATTATTAGACTCATATGCTCTGAATTTGATCCAGACTTGTGGGCTATCTTTATGGTAGGAATAATCTTCAGTGGAGTTAGAGGCTGGAGATGGGGTGTGTCCTCAATGCGAAGAGCATGTATTGATTAATTGTGATTTGTTACCCATTTTACAACCTACTCCAACAATATAATTATATAAAACATTTGCTTTAAGCTCTCAAATTCTGAGGGCTCTACTCATTCACATGAGGACAGACATCCCAACAAAGATAAATAAACAGCTTCTGTCAGAAGCAGTTTCTGTGTTCATCCTAGTGTCTAGGACTATCCTCTTACCTTTTACTGTCCATAGCCACAAAACTGATTCCCACCCTCCAGCCATGACTTGTTGCAAAACTGAGAAGTGTATTGGAGCTCAGGATGCAAATGACAAAGTAGAGCACTCAGCATTTAGGGGCCTTAATTAACAAAAGGACAGACATCCCAACAAAGATAAATAAACAGCTTCTGCAGAAGCACCTCCTGGGTTCATCCTAGTATCCAAGGCTGTCTCTTCTCTTGCTGTCTCAGCCACAGAACTGATTTTTTCCTCTGACTTCTTGGTAAGCTGAGTAGTATACTGGATCTCAGCATGCAAATGACAAAATAGAACACTCAAAAGTTTTGGGCCTTAAAACAAATGTTTTTAATATAGAGTGCTAGCCTTGGATTTGTGGAGAATGTCTTTATTTTCCAAAATCATCTATAGATTCAAAGCAACCACCATTAAAACATAATGTCAGTCTTAACAGAAATAGGAAATTCAACCCTAAAACCATGCAGAAGCACAAAAGACCCCCAAACAGCCAAAGAAATCTTAAGCAAAAGGAGCAATGCAGAAATTATTATAACACAGACTTCAAATTATACTACAAAGTCTTAATAATGAAAGTAACATTTAAGTGGCCCAAACTCCAACATGAATACCAACAAAATAGATAACATGACCCAAAAAAGTATCCACAGAACTACAGACATCTGATTTGACAAATATACAGACACAAACAAAGTAACACATTTGCACTTCAAAAATGGTGCTGAGAAAACTAGAAATCTAGATATAAAAGATGGACATTAGATATACTAATGTCACTACAAAGTGTAGCAGAGTATAAAATTTAAAAGATTAACTTTATATGAAGTACAAGGTTTCAATTTAATATGTTTATACACACACACACATAAATCCCTCTTGATCCCTCTTGATCATGTCACCCCTTATTCTTAGCCATAGGAAGAAAGCAATTATGCCATATGAAAAATAAAATGAATCTGGAAACCTCCTTTTCAGTGAAGGCAGGCTCAGGAGAGCAAAGGGCACAAGTATTCTGAATATGTGGAAGGAAGGTATACCTAAACATACACATAATCACATACTGTGTACACACACACTCCCATACACACAACTTTCTTGTGTATGAAGATGGTATAACTAAATGATGAAATCTGTTGAATAGTTGAGGGTAAGGAGACAAGGAAAGAGTAATGTATGTTGTAGTGAAGGTATATACATGAATGATAGTCACAGCAAGATCTCTTTGTGATGGGAGTTTACCTGTGAGGCTGTCAACTTGGATACTTAGCTGGTGGGGAGAGGGTGAATGTGGAGAGTGAAGGTGGCTGACATAGGTCAAAGTATCTAACACACATATAGAGAAATGAAGCCAAGAAAATTATTCTGAAATTATTTTCATATTAGGAGAAGTAGATGAGTGTTATGGAGAGTATTAGTCTGATTAAGAGCAAATTCAAGCATGTTTGAAAATGTCTAAAGGGAATCTTCTTGTACAGCTAATTCATGCTATTAAAATTGCTGAAATTACTGGAAAGAATTCTATGTAATAAATATTAAAAATAATAGGAATCAAGTGGAAAGCTCATTCGGAAGTGTGTTTTTCTTGCACCTACTCCAGTTTTCAGAGCCAAATTGAGTTTTAAAGTCTGGTGTTGTAATAAACTCCTGTACTCTCTTTGCTTAAGATAGCTTTGGCATTTGGGGGATCTTCTCCATGAGTTTTAGGATTACATTTTTTTTTATTTCTGTTAAGAGCAAATTTAGGATTTTTTTCAAGGGTTGCTTTGAATCTGTATATCACTTTGAGTGATACAGACATTTCCTTTCTTTTTTTTTTTTTGCCAGTCCTGGGTCCTGAACTCTGGGCTTAGGCGCTGTTCCTCAGCTCTTCAGCTCAAGGCTAGTGCTCTACCACTTGAGCCACAGTGCCACTTCTGGCTTTTTCTGCTTATGTGGTACTGAGGAATTGAACCCAGGGCCTCATTCATGCAAGGCAAGCACTCTACCACTGAGCTACCTTCCCAGCCCAATACAGACATTTTCACAATATAACTTTTCCCAGTCCATGACCAGTGGAATTTATTTTTTATTCTTGCGTTTTCTACTTTCTTCAATAATTAATGATTCTTTTGGAAGAACTTTTTCATTTCCTTGGTCACATTTATGCCTAGGTAGTTAAGATACTTTATGTTAGGAATTTTAGGGTTTCCCTGACATCTTCCATAGTCCCTAGGCCCTCTTTCCTGTGTGTGTGTGGTGGGGGTGCTGGTATTCTTTCCCAGATGCCTCCCCGGTTGTATGCCTCTCCAAGGAGTTTCGCTGTCCTGCTAGCAGGAGTTTGGAGGGCCGTTGGGAGTTGTAATTTGCTGGCTTAGGAGTGGGGCTGTGTTCCAAGAATCTTTCCCAAGTAGCGCAAAAGGCATTAGTAAAAGAGTTTGGTTCTTTGCCCCCTTCAAATATGTTCCCTCCATCTCAGGCAGGTGACCCCATCAGGGAACTTTAGGTCACCATGGGAGCTGGTCCCTTAAGGGAGAGGTCTCTATTGCGGGTACTCACAAATCCTGGAGCCAGTGTTGAGCTGCCCAGCAGATTCCTGGTGTGTGTGTGGGTGTCTCTGTGTTTGGATGTAGCACTCTGAGTCTCCTCTTCCTGGTGTTTCCCCCCACCGCTGGTGTGTGGCACATCATGCGTATCATTCTCCTCCAAGTGCCTGGCTTGGCATGGCTGCTGCCGCACAGCTGATCAGCAGGAATCCGCATGCTGCTGCAGTGTCTCGCGCTGTGTAGTTTTGTGGTAAGTTTGCACTGCTTAGTGAGGTAGGTTAGTCCTTAAGCCTGAAGCATGACAGAAGTAACACCATTTATCCCCCACGGGAAGAGGCTCCTAATCCCAGTGCAGTAGTGTGCTTAGAAGGTGCTTCAGGAAACCACAAGCTATTTTGCTCAATGAGTGCTGCCAAAACAAAAACAAAAAGGTTCCATCCGCCTAGTCTTCTGGGAAATAAGTCTAGACCAACAAACAATGTTGATTTTCGTTCTATACATTCTATGCAAGAAAAAAAATCATTTCACACATTACTTGCCAAAAAGGATGTGGCTTTTATCTTTAAAATATTAGCGCTGAGCTGTCTCATGGCCGCATGCTTTGGGAAGCCGATTCCCCTGTGCAGTCAACTGGCCTTTGAAATAAAGATTCCTATGATTTGCCGTATTAATTGTAGCGTCCTTTGTTTTCTCGATGATTGGGTTACAACACTAGCTGGGCAAACAAATGGACTTCAATCATGTTTTACATTTTCGTCATAGCTATATTTATAGGGATTCATCACTTTTTAGACTAATATCCACACAGGACTAGGGTGGAACTCTGATTCCCTCCATTTCTACATCTTACGAAGTTGAGATGACAGACGTATGCCACATGCCACTCCATGTAGGTAAAAGATTCCCATAAACTTTTTTGCCCAGACTGGATTCAGACAAGAATCTTATTTTTTTAATTTAATTTTATTGTAAAGGTTATGTGCAGAGGGATTAGTTACATACATAAGGTATTAGTACATTTCTTTTCAGTATTCTGTTTTCTCCCATTTTCCCTCATTATTTCCCACTTTCCCACCCCTTTCCCCCCCTCAAATTTTAAAGTTCATTCCCAACATAGTGTCCCAACTGTTGCACTAGTTTACCCTTTGTACCACCATTTCTGTGATTCCTTTTCCCCAAATCAGATAAACATATACAAGACAAAAGGTACCCAAATCAGATCTTACTTTCAACTAGGATTATAGGTATTGGGTTTTTGGCTTATGATTATTTTATTCCTGCAAAAAGTGCACTAGAATTTTCAGGGGAATAGCATTGAGTCTATCGTGTACTTTTGGGAATATAGTCACTTTCACAATTTTAATTCTGCCAACGTGTGAACACAGGAAGTCTTCTCATTTTCTGGTTCTTACCTAATTTCTTACTTCAATGCTTTACTTTTCATCATAGAGGTCTTTTACAGACCTTACCTAAGATTTTAAGTCCTAGGTAATTTTTATTTTGTAAAGCCAACATTTATATTTTTATTTAACTTTTTAAACAATTTATTTGTATTAATGAAGTAATGTACAGAGGGGTTACATTTGCTTGAATCAGGTAATGAGAATATTTACTTTCATACATTGTCATCTATTCCCTCATGCTCTCCCTGTCCCTCCCTCCCATCTCTACCCAGGACTTGTAGAGTTCATTTTCATCAACATCCAGTAAGTTCTATTGCTGCACTTTCACCATTTTTCACTTGGGTTCTATACCATTCCCCCATTTGCCAAAGACATGGGAATTCAACACATATAGCGTGAAAATGACAGTCATCAAAAATAAACACTGAAAAAAGTATTATGTAGCCATATCTTGGAGTTTGTTTCAGTGTGTGTATTACTTTATATAAATATGAAGAAACACTCAGGCATCTAACCTTTATAATTCTCTCCTAGGAGTATCTTCTTTTGGTCTCACGGAATGTGAATCCTATATGATTTGTCATAGCCCAACACATTTTACATCTAACTTCCCCCTATAAGAGAGAGGTAGATTTACCTCTTAACATGATTTGTTCTAGTTCCACTGATTTTCCTGAAAATGACATTATTTGATTCTTTCTAATAGTTATGTGATTGAAGGTATATATCAAATCAACTGTAGGTTCATCTTTAGTTTCTGTTATATTAACTTTTTTTAGTTTCTATTATCTTAATGGATTAAAAAATTAGGTTTGGGCCAAATAGACAAAATAGAAATTATTTTTAAAACTCTAAGTAGAGGGGCTGGGAAGGTGTCTCAGTGGTAGAGTGCTTGCCTTGCATGCATGCGGCCCTTGGTTCAATTCCTCAGAACCACATAAGCAGAAAAAGCCAGAAGTGGCACTGTGGCACAAGTGGTAGAGTGCTAGCCTTGAGCTGAAGAGCTGAAGGACAGCGCCCAGGCCTAGAGTTCAGGCCCTACAACCGACAAAAAAAAAAAAAAAATCTTAGTAGATTGACTTTTTTATTTTTATATTTTTGGGTTTTATTTATTATTATTATTTATTTGTAATGTTATTGTGAGAATATTGTAGAGAGTAGGGGTTACAGTTACATGAGCAAGGTAATGAGTATATATATATATATATATATATATTTTTATATATATATATATATATATTTTTTTTTTTTTTTTTTTTGGCGGGGGGAGTCCAGTCGTGGAGCCTGAACTCTGGGCCTGGGCACTGCAGCTCTTCAGCTCAAGGCTAGTGCTCTACCACTTGAGCCACAGCACCACTTCTGGCTTTTTTCTTTTTGCTTATGTGGTGCTGAGGAATCAAACCCAGGGCCTCATGCATGCAAGGCAAGCGCTCTACCACTGAGCCACCTTCTCAGCCCCAGTAATGAGTACATTTCTTATCAAGCATTGTTGTCTCCTCCTTTGTTTTTCTCCTACCATCCCTTGCCTCCTATCTCCACAACCGCAGTCCCCCTCCCCTGCCTAAATTGTAAAGTTCGTATTTCAACTTAGCGTCTTGTAAATTTTTATATTGCTTTCAATGTTCAATTTTTACTGCAGTATATGTTAAAAATGAATTTCATTATATAGATTTATATGAGCACATAGTCTTTTGATGACATATACCTTTTTCTATTTTTTAAAATTTCTTCTAAAAAGTTTAAACTCTTTTAATGGCCTCCAGTATTTTTTGTCCATATAAAATCCTTAATATTTGGATAGAATGTATCTAAACCTCTAAATCTTTAAAACAACAATAAAAAATCAGATAAACATTTTAATATGACAATATTAAATAAATATCCCAATACTCCCCACCTCTGTCACATACACACATAAAAAACACAGGCAAAGCTGGGCGCTGGTGGCTCACGCCTGTAATCCTAGCTACTCAGGAGGCTGAGATCTCTGGATCGCGGTTCAAAGCCAGCCCGGGCAGGAGAGACCGTGAGACTCCTATCTCCAATAAACCACCAGAAAACCAGAAGTGGCACTGTAGCTCAAGTGGTAGAGCACTCGCCTTGAGCTGAAGAGCTGAGGGACAGAGCCTAGGCCCAGAGTTCAAGCCCCACGACCGACAAAACAAAAACAAAAAACACAGGCAAATTATGATACATGGGCCAAATTCAGTTTTTTTATGAGTAATATTTTTATTGTAACACAAAAGAAAAAATTCATATGGCTACCGTAGTTCTGCACAAGGACACCTCCCTCCCTTTTGGCTAAGTTTCTACCCAGTATCCGTTACCTAGGCAACTGGCACACCTGGAAGAGGTCACATCTGCTGAGGTCACATCTGAATTTGATGTGGCCACACCTTTCTCCACCCATACCCTAGATAAGGCCTAACCCAGGCCCAGACGCCCTCTTTTCCCAGGTCTTTCCCAGGCTTTTCCCAGTCTTGTGGAGGGCCAAGATGGCCTGGTGCCAGCTAGAATGATGAATAAACCTACCCCTTACCTGAATACCACATGTGTGGTGTGGTTTTTAACTTGGCTACCTCTTTTTCTTTTTTTTTTTTTGGGTCCGGTCGTGGGGCCTGAACTCTGGGCCTGGGTGCTGTCCCTCAGCTCTTCAGCTCAAGGCGAGCGCTCTACCACTTGAGCCACAGCACCACTTCCGGCTTTTTTCTTTTTGCTTATGTGGTGCTGAGGAATCGAACCCAGGGCCTCATGCATGCAAGGCAAGCACTCTACCACTGAGCCACCTTCCCAGCCCCGGCTACCTCTTTTTAAAAACCTAACATAAATGGTGCTGTTCTTACTCGGCTATCTCTTTAAAAAAAAAACAAAAAAAAAACCCTAACATAAATGGTGCCGAAACCCAGGAAGAGCTTAAAGTCAGGATAGGTGAGATTCCCCTCCATTTTTTTCTTTTGTTTCCCCGCTTTTTTGCTCTGAGGAATACCCACAGTTCTGACGGCCTTTTGGGAACCCATCTGTCTGCTGCGGACACAGTGCATCAATAGCATTGCTGGTCTTCACATCCATATCCATACCACTTCTCTACTCTGGGGAGTGAAATTCTAAGGTTCTCTGTTGCTCAGTCTCTGTCCAAATGTGTTGCCATGCCAGAGAGCTCCTATGTCCTTTAGCTGAAAGGCCGGTCACCTCTGAAGTCGAGGACGCTTGGTTTTGGGGGCTTGGCCATTTCTCTCAAGAGGGCTCTGGGGGAAGTTGGGATGCTGCTTCTGCCTGGTTAGTTCTTGTTCACTCACCAGACTGACTCTCTTACACATTTAATGGGGTGCTGCGAATCACGCTCGAGCAGTGAAACCCCTTTGAAATGCCTCTTGCATTCCCTGGGAAGCCAGAGCGACTAATTTTTATGCCATTTTCAGATGTAGACAGTTTTTGCCACTACAATGGTAAATGGTCAGAAGTCTGTTTACTTTCAGGCTCTCTTTGCCAGTCATGTCCAACTTTCCCTATCTCTCCCTTTTTCTTTTCTACATTTTGGCTTGTGCCCTGAAGAGTGTGACGCAGGCTGGGTCCCAGGAACCCCTTTCTAGGTTCCCTCTCAAAGGCAAGCCATTCTAGGTTTGAAAATTGTCAGTTTCCATTTGTTTAGGTTTTCTTTGCATTTTTCAGAAATTCACCATCTTGAGTTTGCCATCTTGGCCACATAGTGGGTTAAGGATTGGGTCTCATCTGACTCTTAACCTTCCACCAAGCTTACTACTCCACCTATTTCTGTGGCCTCCCCCATGCAGTGCCCCCTCTTTTGCAGCCTCCCCCGCAAGGTACCCTGTACTCTGTGGCCTCCCGTGCAATGCCCCCCTCTGCAGCCTTTCCTGCAAGGCCCCCTCCTCTGCAGGACCTCTCATCTACCTTTGTAGTAGGGGTAGAACCTGAAGCTCCATGTGTGATAAAAACAATGCACCCTCACTGTCAAAATCTTTAGCTCTCTCTAGCATTGACCATGTGGCAGATGCACCATCTTGGCATTGTGGGAGCTCAGCTGCTATTTCACACCAACTGGATCGCTCTGACCTCAACTTGATTCTGTGAGTGTATGCCTATGTGTGTATGTCTGTGTCTGTGTAAACTTGTTATCTGGCATTGTAATCAAGTTATTTGGCTTAAATTGTCTGAGATTCCTGAAGTTTGTTCAGTTTGGATTTGTAGTTCAGTACTAGCCAGTCTACACTCAGTCCAGATACAGTCCATCGCTTCCAACCTGGAAGACAGGCCTCACTCCTGCCTAGACCATCCTGACTATCTCCACCATGGTAAAAGTAGAGTGTAGTCTCACTTGGCTCCATCACATGCAGCTGATTTCCTGGTGAAAGATTGCTTTGGATTTGCAAAAGCTAAGGCTCTTTCTATATCTTTGGTTAGCTTAAGCACTGTTAGGGTTACCAGAAAGAAATCAATACTGTATCTGTGCTAAAATTCTTATCACATCTAACAAGTTTTGTCATTATAGAATATTTGTTGGTCAATTCTTGATAAGAACCAGGTGAACTCTACTTATTCTACTTGATCTTGCTTTAATTGGAAATAATGAAGGGCTTTTGTGGGAAAGATTGCAGTTCAAAGCCAGCCCAGGCAGAAAAATCTCTAAGACTCCATCTCCCAACTAACCTGCAAAGAGCCAGGCTGGAAGCATGGCTCAAGACTCTTATCTCGAACCAGCAAACACTGCAAGTGGTATTATAACTCAAAGTGATAGAGTGCTAGCCTTGAACAGAAGTGCTCAGGGACAGTACCCAGGCCTTGAATTCAAACCTCCTTGAATACCAACTGGGACAAGCCATTCCAGTAATGAGCACCTAGACTCAGCCAGTCTGGGGAACAAGGGACTATGGGAGTAAAAGGAGATGATGTCATATCAGCCACTTTGTGCCTGCCCTTTCAAAATTAACCAGAATGGAAGTGGCGCTGTAACTCAAGTGGTAGAGCACTCGCCTTGAGTTGAAGTGCTGAGGGACAATGCCCAGGCCCAGAGTTCAAGCCCCACGACTGACAAAAAAAAAAAAACACTATATAGAGCACTCAAAATTAACCAGAACTGGGAGGTCAATAGAAGTCAGAAGCCTGCCTCTCTAATGTCCATACCTGTCTACCTATTAACTAGACAGGAATTTACATTCTTGCCTTTGTTACCTAACTTCTCCTCTACCTAGTAGCCATATGTCAGAAGTAGCTAGGGACATTCCTGCCAACATTTTTAGCCCCAAGTCCTTCCTCTTGCCATTTATTTGCTCTCTAGAATTTTTTTTTTCAGTCCGTCAATGCCTCATGAAACTTCTCCAGACTTTGTCCAAGAGACTTGCCTCCTCCCGACTTCATCTATGGATTCACACCTACCAAATGACTGCTGCTGCCTGCTGCCTTCTTCCAGAGGGGACCATATCTTAGCCTTTATCCCTACTGTCGATGCCCCTTGCCAGCAGGAAGTAGCCAGAGAGAATCTTCACCCTTTTTCATAATTATCAAAAGGCTGGAATGTAAGGTCTGCACAAGAACACCTCCCTCCCTTTTGGCTAAGTTTCTGCCTAGTATCCATTACCTAGGCAACTGGCACACCTGGAAGAGGTCACATCTGCTGAGGTCACATCTGAATTTGATGTGGCCACATCTTTCTCCGCCCATACCCTAGAAAAGGCCTAACCCAGGCCCAGACGCCCTCTTTTCCCAGGTCTTTCCCAAGCCTTTCCCAGCCACGTGGAGGGCCAAGATGGCCTAGTGCTAGCCAGAATGATGAATAAACCTACCCCTTACCTGAATACCACGTGCGTGGTGTGGTTCTTACTCGGCTACCTCTTTTTGAAAAAACCTAACAGCTACATTTGTTTTTTCCTTTCTTCTTGCCTCTGTCCTTCAATCTATTTATCCATGAACTTTTGTTTTATGTGCCATTAATTTTCTCCATGCCTGACATCCATCCACTCTTGCTTCAACATAGTCTCTTCATTCCTCATTTAATAAAAAAGTGTGAAAGTGTGGTGTAAATTCACTGAAATCCCAACTAAGAAGAAATATTATGCAAAAGCACAAAAATAATTTCTCCCAACAACTTCACATCACAAAATGAGGATCCAGCATTTTACCCAATAATATACACTCAACCTTATTAACAAATTTTTTTTTTTATGTGTGTGTGTTTTTATTTTGGGTCCGGTCATGGGGCCTGAACTCTGGGCTTGGGCACTGTCCCTCAGCTCTTCAGCTCAAGGCGAGCGCTCTACCACTTGAGCCACAGTGCCACTTCCGGCTTTTTTCTTTTTGCTTATGTGGTGCTGAGGAATCGAACCCAGGGCCTCATGCATGCAAGACAAGTGCTCTACCACTGAGCCACCTTCCCAGCCCATGTTTTTTTTTGGGGGGGGGTCCGGTCGTGGGGCCTGAACTCTGGGCCTGGGCACTGTCCCTCAGCTCTTCAGCTCAAGGCTAGCCCTCTACCACTTGAACCCAGGGCCTCAGGCATGCAAGGCAAGCGCTCTACCACTGAGCCACCTTCCCAGCCCCAAATAAATTTTATTTTTTGGTTGGTCGTGTGGCCTGAACTCTGGGCCTGGGCACTGTCCCTCAGCTCTTAGCTCAAGGCTAGCTCTCTACCATTTGAGTCACAGCACCACTTACAAAATTTTTTAAATAAATGAGGAAGCTAGACAAAACTCAATAGAAACTGATAAATATTGTGATTTATCTTTATTAATATACTGAGGAAGTTGGAAATCCAATTATATTTTCATTTGTTTAATAGCATGCCCTCAAAAGAACATGCACAGCAGGATGTCGGTGGCTCACGCCTGTAATCCTCTCTACTCAGGAGGCTGAGATCTGAGGATTGCAGTTCAAAACCAGCCTGGGCAGGAAAGTTGGTGAGACTCCTCTCCAATAAACCACTCTGAAAACCAGAAGTGGCACAGTGGCTCAAGTGGTAGAACACTAGCCTTGAGCTGAAGAGCTGAGGGACAGCACCCATGCCAAGAGTTCAAGTCCCACAACTGACAAAAATACAAAGAATATGCACACAATTTTTTTTTGATTTTAAGACTTTATCTTTATTCACATTTCTTTTTTAAATTTTTATTTATTTTTATTGTGAAAATAGTATAGAGAGGGGTTACAATTACATGGGCATGATAGTGAGTAAATTTCTTATCAAGCATTGTAGCCTCCTCCTTTGTGTCCCCTTCACATCCCTTCCCAGCCTCCACACTCCCCTCCACCCAATCCTCTCCCCGCACCAAAGTTGTAAAGTTCGTTTTTGACATGACAACTTGTACTTCTCATTGTTGCAATGGGTCCACCTGTATTCTTATTTAAATGACTTGTTTTTCCCCTTCCCCTCCACAAATTATACTGACATCAAATACAGTGAAAGCAGGGGTTATACTGTGGGAGAGGGACATACAAAGCAACAAAGAAATAATCTGATAAATGCGTTAGAAACAAATGCATGAAAGAAAAGCATTTGAATATATATCATAAGGTTCATTTTCCTAACATCACCTTATCTGACCTGTTCTGCTTGACTCATACATATATTAGATATTCCAAATAAGGGAAACCATGGGATCTATGTTTCTTTGGGCTTGGCTTACTTCACGTAATATAATTTTTTCCAAGTCTTTCCATTTCCTAACAAATGGGGCAATGTCATTCTTTCTGATGAAGGCATAGAATTCCATTGTGTATATATACCACATTTTCTTGATCCATTCATCTAGTGAGGGGCATCTGAGTTGGTTCCATATCTTAGCTATGGTAAATAATCCTGCAATAAACATAGTTGTGCTGGTAGCTTTAGTGTGGTCTTGTTTGTAAACATTTGGG
>NW_012267504.1:194616-206628 GCF_000151885.1 Dipodomys ordii | reverse complement strand
CTGGTAGCTTTAGTGTGGTCTTGTTTGTAAACATTTGGGTAAATGCCCAAAAGTGGGATTGCTGGGTCATAGGGGAGTTCTATGTGGAGTCTTTTGAGGAACCTCCATACTGCTTTCCAAAGTGGTTGAAGAAGTTTACACTCCCACCAACAATGAAGTAAGGTTCCCTTCTGTTCACATCCCCTCCAGCATCTGTTGCACACAATTTTTTAGTAAGTTTTTTATTGTGAAAAATACTGTACAGAGGGTTTACAGTTACATGAGCAAGGTAATGAGTACATTTCTTATCAAGCATTGTTGCCTCCTTTGTTTTTCTCTCACCATCTCTTCCCTCCCACTTCCTCAACTACAATCACCCACCCACTCCCACCCCTCTGCCTAAATTGTAATATTAAGTTTTTCAACATAGTGGCTTCTACATCTCATTGTTGCAATGGGTCAACATGTATCCCTATTTAAACGTTTTGTTCTTTCCCTTCCCCTCCCAAAATTATACCAACAAAAAATACAGTGAAAACAGGGGTTATACTGTGGGGGAGGGACATAAAAAGCAACAAAAAATCCCATGGTGCCTTATAAATATATTAGAAACCATAGCAAGAGAGAAAAAAATGACTTGCGTCCCTATCTTGGGGTTCATTTCGCTTAACATCATTTTATCTGACCTTTTCTGCTTGTCCCCAGACATATACTAGTTGTTGAAAATAAGGGAAACCATGGGACCTATGTTTCTTTGGTTTCCCATATTTGCAATAAGCATTTCACTTATTATTTTTTCCAAGTCTTTCCATTTCCTAACAAATGGGGCAATGTCATTCTTTTTGATGGAGGCATAGAATTCCATTGTGTATATATACCACATTTCCTTGATCCATTCATCTACTGAGGGGCATCTGGGTTGTTTTGCATTTCTTATATGGTTAGAAAGGTTGAGAATTTCTTCATGGGTCTATTGGCCATCCTCCTTTCCTCTTCAGAGAAGTTTCTCTTTAAGTCTTTAGCCCACTTATTTATTGGGCAGTTGTTTCTTTGAGGATTTGTTGTTGGAGGCTTTAATTTTTTGAGTTCCAGGTATATTTTAGATATGAGACCCTTGTCTATTGTATGGCTAGTAAAGATCTCCCAATTTTATTGATCTTGCTAGATATGTCCTTTGCCATTTAGAAGCTCTGCAACTTCATGCACTCCCATTTGTCCAACATTTCTTTGATTTGTTGTTTTTTTTAATCCTTATTAAGAAAATTTCAGCCTGAGCCAAGAAGACCTACGGTTCCTCCTATTCTTTCCTATAATGTTTTCAGGGTGTCTGCTTTGACTCCGAGGTCTTTGGTCCATTTGGAATTTATTCTGGTGCAGGGTGATATATAAGGATCTAGTTTTCTACAAGTGATTAACCAATTTTGTCAGCACCATTTACTGAAGAGGCTGTCTTTCTTCCATTCTATTTGTTTAGCTCCCTTATCGAAGATTAGATGGCTATATGTCTGTGGGTTCATTTTTGAGTTTTCAAATCTATTCCATTGGTCCTGAGGTCTGTTCTTGTGCCAGTACCAAGCTGTTTTAACTACCATGGTTTTGTAGAAGAGTTTGAAATTTGGTATTGGTATTCCTCCAACATTGCTCTTTCTATTAAGATTGTTTTTGATGGGTCTTTTATTGTTCCATATGATTTTTTTGGATTGCCTCTTCTATTTCCTTGAAGAATGAGGTTGGAATTTGAATAGGTATCGCATTGAATTTGTAGATAGCCTTGGGAAGTATTGTCATTTTCACGATGTGGATCTTTCCAATGCAGGAACATGGGAGTTTTTGCCACTTTCTAAGTTCTGTTTTGATTTACTTTTTCAGTTTTTTAAAGTTTCATCATAGAGGTCTTTCAACTTTTTAGTTAATTCCTAGGTATTTATTTTTTGGGGGCTATTACAAAAAGTGTTGCTTTCCTGATTTCAGCCACACTCTTCTCATAGTTGACATACAGAAAAGCCATTGATTTTTTTTTTTTTGCTGGTCATGGGGCCTGAATCTGGGCCTGGGGGCTGTTCCTCAGATCTTCAACTCAAGGCTAGCACTCTACCACTTGAGCCACGGCACCACTTCTTACTTTTTTGCTTATGTGGTGCTGAGGAATTGAACATAGGGCCTTATGCATGCAAGGCAGGCTCTCTACCACTGAGCCTCCTTCCCAGCCAAAGCCATTGATATTTGAGGGTTAATTTTAAGCCCTGATTCTTTGCCAATGTTTCGAATCAGCATGAGTAATTTGGGAATGGAGTCCATGAGATTTTTTAAATACAAGATGTGGCCATGTTCAGATTGTGCATCTGTGTCAATGAAGGGAGGAGAGGTTCCCAGTCAGATTCTACAGAGAATCGATTGGATGAGGGTGCAGACAGGAATGATGAATTTAGGAACCTCTGATACCAGCAGCCACCTCATCCTTCCTCCTGGCACAAGAGCCTTGAAGGCCACAACCACAGTCATAGTTTTGGCCAAGATAGTGGGAAGATTGCAGTGAAGATAACTCCAATTATGGCCCATTATAAGATGCAGGTGATGGCACTGGATGGCCAATGAAGATCAAGGAACAAAGAAAACAGAAAATTAGAGAAATGAGCAAAGTGTAGCTAAAATCCTGGATATTGTCTTGACCATGTGAGTATTTTGCTGCTTTACAAAGATCCCAGAAGAATCAGAAAGCCATGCAGGCCAGAGCCATGTTAAAGGGGTCTCCAAAAGCCAAGAAACTTGCCACTCCCAAGAGGCACTGGTTTTTTCTGTGCATTGGCATGCTGATGATCTGGCTGTATATTCCCATAACTTTTAGTATTTCTGTAAGGACATTGACTGGTACCATTTCTTCAAAAGCTACACAGACTTTATTCTTGGACATGTCTTTTCTCAGTTCTGGGAGGATTCACAAACCATTCTTATCCATTGAGATCAATAGTTCCACCTAGTTCCAGCAGAAATGAAGCATCAAGGTGACAATGGCAATGGCTAGAGATGTGTCCCTTGGTGCCACTTGATAGAGAAAAGGAGACTGCCCATGGTCACTTAGGGTAGGATCAAAAGGCCCAAAGGTAAAGGGAAGAGAAAATTGTAGATTATATGTGTAAGAGGATTACTACAAGAATCAATTTCAGTTCTAATTTGTATTAATAAACAACAGCCAGAAGTTTTAGGAATTTTATAGTTGTTTCCCACATTCTGAAACTTCCTAGAACATGATTGATGAGGCTCAGAGCTCCAGGTAATTCCTTTATTGGATCCTATGTCTTCCAAACAATATAAGGTAGAAATCAGTATCACTACCAAACTTGTGGCCCTTAATCTTTTTTTTAATTTTTATTTTCTTGCAAAGAAAATAAAGCATGGAGGTAGGTTTTAAATTTTTTTATTGTAAAAATATTGTACAGAGTGGTTATAGTTACATCAGTAAGGTAATGAGTACATTTCTTTTTTTGGGGGGGGGTCCAGTCGTGGGGCCTGAACGCTGGGCCTGGGTGCTGTCCCTCAGCTCTTCAGCTCAAGACTAGCGCTCTACCACTTGAACCACAGTGCCACTTCCGACTTTTTTCTTATGTGGTGCTGAGGAATCGAACCCAGGGCCTTATGCATGCAAGGCAAGCACTCTACCACTGAGCCACCTTCCTAGCCTCATGAGTACATTTCTTGTTTGGCATTGTTACCCCATCCTTTGTTTTTTTCCAACTATCCCTTTCCTTTGCTACCTTCCCCATTTCCTCCCCCCCCCACAAAGTTGTAAGGTTCATTTCCAACATAGTGTCTTGTGCAATTCATTGTTGTAATCGGTCATCCTGTGACCTTGTTTCATTATTTTGTAATTCCCCTTCCCCTCCCCAAATTCGATAAATGTATATACAAGATGCAGAGTACTAAAATCAAATACAATGATAAAAGGGATATACAATAGGAAGAAGAACATACAAAAGAAACAAAGAAAAAATCACATAGTACATTGAAAACAACAACAAAGAAAAAAACTCTTGTGTCCATATGTTGGGGTTCATTTTGCTTAGTGTAATGAATAGCAACAAACTGAAAAAAATAGATGAATGTATTGGTGATTTAGTATAAGGAGAGAATAAATTTGTTGAAAAGTCTCAATGTGTATGTGTATGTGTGTGTGTACATGTATGGTGTATATATATGGAACTCTTTTATGCTATTGATGTATAATAAGTCAACTTTTTTTTGAAGAGGTGAAGGTGTGGCTCATATGGTGCAATGCCACCCTTGAATAGAAAAGCCAAGCAACAGAGTGAAGTCCTGAGTTCAAATTCCAGTAATGACCCCCCCTGAAAAGAACTAAATTTTTAGGTCTTGAAGGAAATCTAATTGAACATAAAATATTAGGAAAACAAAAACAAAAATGAACATGAAGGTGTGAAGAAAGTTTGTCAGAAATTGATAACAGAATCAAAAGGCCAAATATTTGTGGCCTTGGGATTCAATAAATAGCTCATAATACCAAAGTGATAAATGTTTGTTCAAATAAAAGAAAAAAAATCCCTAATGTAGACAAAGACAGAAATATCTCAGTTTAGGAAGATCAATGTTTAATCAGTTAAATATTTCAACATATCTAAGTAAACTGTCTTATAATCAAGCTCTCACAATTGAAATATACAGAGATAGCCAAGGAAACATAGAAGGAACACATAACCCATTGTGCCCATATTTGAATACCAGCTGACTTCTCATTAGAAATTTTTTTTGGGGGGTCTGGTCGTGGGGCCTGAACTCTGGGCCTGGGCGCTGTCCCTCAGTTCTTCACTCAAGGCTAGCGCTCTACCACTTTGAGCCACAGTGCCACTTCCGGATTTTTTCTTTTTGCTAATGTGGTGCTGAGGAATTGAACACAGGGCCTCAGGCATGCAAGGCAAGCGCTCTACCACTGAGCCACCTTCCCAGCCCCTCATTAGAAATTTTGTAGGCTAAGTTCATTTTTCAACATAACGTCTTGTACATCTCATTGTTGTAATGGGTCCACCTGTAAACCTGTTTAAACGATTTGTTTTTTCCCTTCCCCTCCACAAATTATACCAACATCAAATATAGTGAAAGCAGGGCTTATACCATGGAGGAGATACATACAAAGCAACAAAGATATCAACTTATAAATATGTTGGAAGACGGGGTGGAGATTGAGGGGTGGGGGGAGGTGGTAGTAGGGGAGTGTGGGGGTGTGGGGATGGAGAGGGGAAGGGATGGGAAGGGGAAACAAAGGAAGAGGCAACAATACTTGATAAGAAATGTACTCACTATCTTGCCCATGTAATTGTAACCCCTCTGTATGGTATTTTCACAATAAAAAAAAAAGAAATTTTGTAGGCTAATGAGATCTTCACAATACTAAGGTTAATAAATACAAATATTAACTGAATTACTATATCTAGCCAAGATATCCTTTAGAATTGAGAAGAGTAAAGGCTTAAGCAAATAAACAAAATAAAGCAAATATATTTCCATCAGCACCTGGCTTAGACTTCTTTTTTTTTAAAGTATGATATGATAATTTATGACAAAATCAGCTCCTAGTCCAGAAAATGATATTCCCCGTGATTTAGTGGGGTTGACATTCATAGCACTGGAGGTACAGACACTTTTTTGGGGGAGGGATTTTTTTACATTGTTAATATAGTTTCAAAGTATTTTGTTTCTGTGGATTAGTTGATTCTATCATTCAATGCAAAAATTGAAAACTTGGGAATCTATTAGGATAAAAGAGGTTGGAAAGTTTCCTGTAACTAATTGGAAGTATGTTTGCTCTATGAGGCATCTAAACAGAAAGGCTGGAAGTTAGAATTCTATAATCACAGCTACTTTTCTAGATGGGTTACAACACATGAAATAAACACATGAACTATTTCATGTGGCTATTTCAAGTAGTATTTCATGAACTATTTCAAGTAGTTGGTCCAGACAATATAATTTGTTCCAATAAAGGCTGAGAAGAGTCAGTCTGAGAAAACAGTTTGGAGGCCAGGTGACGGTAGCTCTAGCCTGTAATCCTAGCTATTTAGGAGGCTGAGATCTGAGGATTGTAGTTCAAACATAACCCAGGTAAGAAAGTCTGTGGAACTCTTATATCCAATAAACCACCTGAAAACCAAAAGTGGTGCGGTGGCTCAAGTGGAAGAGTGCTAGCCATGAGCTGAGGGGCTAAAGAGCTGAGGGAGAACACCCAGGCCCAGAGTACAAGCCCTGAGACCAAAAAAAATATTTTGGCTTCTTCCTTATGGAGAATGTGTATTTTGAAAGTGGGTATGTCACATGATTTTTAAGAAATGGTCAGTACGCAGGCCAAGTTCAAGTTTCAAACATCTTGAAACATAATTAAAAGGAAAATTTAATGAAATGTATTAGAGGATTAAACAATACTGATATAAAGACAAGAAACAGGATAATGAAAAAAATACACAGGGGCTGGGAAGGTGGCTCAGTGGTAGAGCGCTTGCCTTGCATGCATGATGCCCTGGGTTCGATTCCTCAGCATCACATAAGCAAAAAGAAAAAAGCAGGAAGTGGCGCTGTGGCTCAAATGGTAGATTGCTAGCCTTGAGCTGAACAGCTGAGGGACAGTGCCCAGGCCCAGAGTTCAGGCCCCACGACCGGACCCCCCCCAAAAAAAATACAAAAATGACTGCAAAAGCAAATGGAGGGGATATAACAACTGTAAAAAATATACTTAAAAAGTGAGAATGATAGGATTAAGTGCAGGTTAAATTAGAGAAATCAAAAATTAACAGAATAAAATTCAAAATTAGGCAGCTGTGGCCAAAATTTGTGACTATACTACTAGAGAAATGAGCAAGATCCACTTATTCATTGAAATAATTCTCACAATATAAACAATTACAAGATTGGAAAAGGGATGTGGATTTAGTTTAGACCTTCTAGGCATTTGATGAAACACATGATTTTTATCTTAAGAAGGCTTCTTTCTCCCAGTATGTATTTTGTCTTTGAAGCCATGCAGAGAATTTCTATCTGGTCTTAACAAGATTATGTAGCACTTGGGGACAAAGATGCAGCACAGGAGCCCTGCACTGGAGGCCAAGATGGAAAAGACCTCCACAGCCACCATGACCTTCCCCTTGGCACTGTGGTAGACAGGCAGGAAGGTGAGCCACACACTGCAGAACACCAGCATGCTGAAGGTCAGGAACTTGGCTTCATTGAAGGTGTCAGGCAGGTTCCTGGCCAGAAAAGCCACAGTGAAGCTGGCCAAGGCCAAGGAGCCCAGATATCCCAGGACACAGTAGAAGGCAGTGAGGGAGCCCTTGTTGCACAGGATGATGATGTAGCCATGTTCAGAGTGTGCATCTGTGTCCACAAAGGGAGGAGAGGTTCCCAGCCAGAGTCCACAGAGAGTCACCTGGATGAGGGTGCAGATGGGAATGATGAAGTTAGGAGCCCCTGATACCAGCAGCCACCTCATCCTGCTCCCTGGAGAAGTGGCCCTGAAGGCCAGAACCACAGTCACAGTTTTAGCCAACACTGTGGAAACAGCCACAGTGAAGACAAGCCCAAATATGGTCTGCTGCAGGATGCATGTGATTGTGTTGGGACGGCCAATAAAGAGCAAGGAACAGAGGAAACAGAACATGAGGGTGATGAGCAGGATGTAACTGAGACACAGGTTGTTGGCTTTCACAATGGGAGTGTCTTGATACATCACAAAGACCCCAATAATAACAGCAGTGAGGGTGGAGAAGCAGAGAGCCACACAGTCCAGGGCCATTCCCAAGGGTTCTTCATGAGCCAGGAAACTTGCAGCTTTGGGGAGGCACTGGTTTCTCTCTGTGTTGGCATACTCATCACATGGACACTTCATACACTGCTCCATATCTGG
This sequence comes from Dipodomys ordii, assembly GCF_000151885.1. NCBI lineage: Eukaryota > Metazoa > Chordata > Mammalia > Rodentia > Heteromyidae > Dipodomys > Dipodomys ordii. The sequence continues at coordinate 198,749 of NW_012267504.1, read as the reverse complement.
TAAAAAGAGGGAGTTACCATTTGTCTCATTTCAGTACTGACTTTTCCTCAATGGACATTGATAAGTCCCTTCTTAGAAGGGATTCTAACATATTAGTACTTACTCACATAAGATTACAAATTACCAAGTAGTATAAAAAGTGCCCAAAACTGTGTTTTGCTCCTTTTCTATACCATAACGTCATCCTCATTCTCATTGTTTTTTTTTCATTCTGATTCCCTTACTCACTGACTCTTACATAGGAAAGAAACATGTTAATTGTATATTTCTAAAAGTTCAATTATCATAAAATCTAAGCAACATCTCTTATGATAGTAATCTTAAATTGTGCCAAAATACCTGAAAGAGCACTCAATTCCGAAGACATTCTCTTTTTTTCACACTGACTTCAACCTATATTAGACATAGTTCTTTTTCATAATTCAAATAAACTAAAATTAATTTTCTGACTTCTTCATGCTGCAATTATATGAATTTCAGCACTGTGTGCATGACTGTGCTACTGCCATTCAAAGCTGTGAATAATATAGCTTACATTTCTGTGTTTGTTTGAAAGATTAAAAGGAGGCCTGTGCTACATTCTTGAATTCATATCATTATATTTGAATTTTTCCCACCTCTGGAGCAGGTAACAGAGAATCAAGGCTCTATTTGAAGTGCCAAAGTCATGCTATGCATAATACTTGTGCCTAATGCTTTTCTAAATCTTTGCTTTCTAAGCACTTTCTCTATTGCAAGAACAATTCTGGGTAGGGAAATGAAGACATGCAGAATTTATGTGTTCATTGTGGCATAAATGTAATTTGGAAGATAATAGAGAGTCTGTCTTTAATAGGTATTGATACTTAACCTTAATAGAGAATTTAAATGGACTCTAGACATTCAGAGGCCAAAAGAAGATATGCATAGGACTGGTTGAAAAGGCTCATAGTTAAGTGCATATGATCATAGAAAACAAAGTCTTATTAAATGAATTCCAAGAAAAGGAACCAAGGGACGATTTTTAGTTGTTGCTGTATTTTGTTTTCTTTTCCTTTAGTCTTCTTAGTTAGTTTGTATTTGGAAGGGTAAGGGGGGCACAGAAAAGGTGGAATATATATAATAGTGGTACTTACTAGACACTAACTATGTGGTAAATGAACTATACCACAGTGGGTGATAGGAGAGGAAAAACTGGCAGAGAGACAGGGAAGGGGAAATGGTTCAAAAAGAACTGGTAAGAAATGTACTCATTACCTTCTCATGTAACTGCAGCCCCTCAGTACAGTATTTTAACAATAAAAACTTATTTAAAAAATTAAAAATATAAAAGAATTGTACTCTTTACCTGATTCATGTAGCTTTAATGGCTCTCTAGAACAACTCTACAATCATAATAAAAAATTAAAATTCATTACTGAGTAGTGGAGAAAGGGTTTTCTTTTTTTTTTTTGTCAGCCGTGGGGCTTGAACTCTGAGCCTGGGCGCTGTCCCTCAGCTCTTCAGCTCAAGGCGAGCGCTCTATCACTTGAGCTACAGCACCACTTCCGGTTTTCTGGTGGTTTTATTGGAGATAGGAGTCTCACGGTCTCTCCTGCCCGGGCTGGCTTTGAACCGCGATCCTCAGATCTCAGCCTCCTGAGTAGCTAGGATTACAGGCGTGAGTCACCAGCGCCCAGCCGAGAAAGGGTTTTCTTGAGATAAACATGTTGTAAAATGTCACAGCAAAATTAATCCCATACATAATTTAAGGCCATGAGGTGTATTATTTCAAAGAGCAATACCGTCAGTTGTTACAATTAAATTACTGAAAGAAGGAAGACTTTGGGTCTGTAATTCAAATACCAAACCATTCCATGGACTTGGATACATTGGAGAATACTAGGAAGAAATAGTCAGAGACTTACCTGTCCCATTAGAAATCTCATTCTCTACACAAGGTACACAATCAAAGCAACAGACAGCCTTTCCCACCTGAGGAGATTTCCGGAATCCAGGACCACAGCTCTCACTGCAAACAGAGTGAGGAGTCTGAGGAAAATCAGATATGTGTTGGTAATTATTCAGACTATTACCTGCCATTAAAAAAGACAGGTGTTATTAAAAATTTTGACCATTAAGCATAATTATTTTATATACTTAAAGCCAATCATCAATTGGATGCTATTTTAGATTTCCTGACACAATCCACAAAGGCTATAGCCTTCAACTTCACGCTATGCTACTACTGAGAATTGTGGAACCTTTAAGAGGTGGTTCCTAAGGGTAAGATATTTTTGACCAACTGCCAGGAACTGCTCTGAATTCATAGCATAATTTTTCTCCTACTGATTTCTGGAATATGGAAATGTGGAAACAAGAAGTAAAATACTCGTTGAAACTTTTAACACCCTGCTAGACTCCAGGCCCATCATATCTTCATTTATGTTTTCCCAGTTTCTATGAGCTCACCATTTTCCTCTTGTACAGGCTCCTTAGATGATTCCTCTCACCATAGGAGTTTACCTAACAGGTCAACTATGGGTAGATTGAAACATCCACTAAGTTGAGCAAAATAAACCTTTGAACCTTCTGAAATGATTGCTTTTTCAGATTTTTTCCCCTAATACTAGAATACAATTATAACATATGTCATTTAGATTTTATGATAGAGTAACATTTAGAAATGTTCAATTAGTACATTTCTTTCCTACCTAACAGTCAGTGAATCAGACAATTTCTCAAGTTAAAACTAAATAAATGTACAATACTGGGTCATTAGTAAACAAAAGGGGCATAATAGTTAAGTGTTCTTTTTGCTTACTGATATTGAGTTGTAGTCATTTTTGTTATCTTGAACCCACCTTGGTAGTTCCTATGGCCCACTCTATCATATCTTTAGATACAGACAATTGATGACCATGAGGAGCATATGAAGAAAACTTTCCAATTTTCACTTTTAGCTCAAGACCTTCTGGAAAATTCCAAATATTCAAAATGTCATACTCTGCCTCTAATTTCCTTTTCTCATCCAAAATCACTTGGTCTCCAGCAAGATTGTGAAATTGGATGTTCTTCAAAAAAGGGTGCAGCTACAAGAGATACATCATCTCATGGTAAAGAGAATCCAAGTGTTGAAACAGAATCCTGAATTCAGCCAAATCTCTCATTCTCTTTAATCCTTACTTTATCATTCAAAATTAACACAGATATCAAATGAAGTGTAGAGGGAACTAAACTAGTCATGCTTCTTAATTCTGGTTACTACAAGGCATGTTTTCAAGAGAATCCACCTCCGCATAATGATAAATGAGACAATTCTCAGTTGGCTACTATGAGTTCTGCAGAACTGATAATTTTATCAATATCCAAAGCATTGCATTAGCTAAGAGGTGATACATATTGTGGAATAATCAAAGTCATTTATTTTTTGTGTGATTTAATTAATTAATTTTTATTTGTGTGCTTGTTGGTCATGGGGCTTGAACTCAGAGCCTAGGCGCTGTCTCTTATTAATTCAAGGCTATTGCTCTACCACTTTGAGACACAAAACCAATTTGGTTTTCTGGTGGTAAATTGGAGGTAAGAGTCTCAGAGACTTTTCTGCCCAGTCTGGCTTCCAACAGTGATCCTAAGATCTCAGCCTTCTGAATAGCTAGGATGACAGGAGTAAACCATTGGCACTCAGGTCATTTAATTTATTAATATTGAAATTGCCCATGATTCTTTTTATTAATATCTCTCTGTATTGTACAAACTCAGTGTGTGAATATAAGGCATCTCAATGTTACCCCTTCCATCATTCTTCCTTATCTTTCCCAATCCCACCAATACCTTAAACTACTTTCTGAGAAACATAATCAATGGAATAATTAAGTTCTTAATGAACAGACCATCCTTTGCTATGAAGAAGCTTCTAGTGAAAAGATAGATTATAAAAACATTAGCAGTGAGCTTATTGAGATCATTTGTAACAAAGGGATTGATGGGAAGGTGAAACAATTTTCCTCTTTCCACTGGTATGTTTGTCTCTAGGAACACAATGAACAGAGGTCTGGAGTAACTTACAAATATCCTTTTTTTTGTGTGTCGGTCATGGGGCTTGAACTCTGGGCCTGGGCACTGTCCCTCAGCTCTTCAGCTCAAGGCGAGCACTCTACCACTTGAGCTACAGC
>NW_012267504.1:188928-194566 GCF_000151885.1 Dipodomys ordii | reverse complement strand
GCTCTTCAGCTCAAGGCGAGCACTCTACCACTTGAGCTACAGCGCCACTTCTGGTTTTCTGGTGGTTTATTGGAGATAGGAGTCTCACGGTCTCCTGCCCGGGCTGGCTTTGAACCGCAATCCTTACATCTCAGCCTCCTGAGTAGCTAGGATTACAGGCGTGAGCCACCAGTGCCCGGCACTTACAAATATTCTTAAAAATACAATTTCTCTGGGTCAATGGTAAAAAATTTGAATTTATTAAGATTTACTTTGTTTTTCAAGTATAGAATTGAAAAGAGGAGGCATTACCTGTGCAGGAGAAGGCACCATCCATCTCCCATTACCCATTGTTGGCTCTTCTGTTTGATGAAGAAGCATCTCATGGAGGCCTTGGGCCACAGCATAGACAGCATTATAGATATTGTAACTCTCCTCAGACATGGCCATGTCAAAAATTTGCACAGGCAACCATTCTAAGGAGGAATCATGTGGACAGTTCTCCCACATTACACAGTCAGACTCATAATGGGAGCAATTAAAAGAGAGAAACCACAACTTAGCAAGGTAAAAGTCTTCTGGATATTTGGAAGGGTTGACTTCCCTGATAAAATCTGTGAATCCAGCTATGTGTTCATGGTGATATGAAAATATGAGAGGTACATGGAATGAGCCTAATAGGAAATACTTTTTTCCAATGCATAAATCACACTGTGAGTTCAAGAGCCAAACTTTGCTTGTTATTAAAAATTGCCCAAGATATACCATTAAGCCTAGCAGGTATTCTTTATTACCATAAATGATAAGTACATTTGCTGATGATTTATTAATCTGGTTCTGAATTGTCATGATGTTAATTACTTGTGTCAGAGTACGGCCAGAGATCATATGCTCAAAGGCTACACAGATTTTGTTCTTGTCCATTACTTCTCGCAGTTCTGCAAGGATCGATAAGCCATTCTCATCTTGTGAGATCAAAAGCCCTACCCAGTTCCAGCTGAAATGAAGTAATAAGGAGACCATGGCAATGGCTAGAGATGTGTCCTTTGGGGCCATCTGATAGAGAGAAGGATATTTGCCATGTTCACTCAGGGCAGGATCAAAAGCCCCAAAAGTAAGCTAAAGGGAAAGAAAAATGGAGGCTCACAAGTAAGAAATTTCCTATACATCACAACCTTAGTCTTGATATATATATTCAGCAACAGGTTGAATTGGGTGGAAAGAAGGGATTGATTTTTTTAAGTATTTTAAATTTAAATTGTAAATTATTTGTAAATCATTATACAAAGATTTTTCAACTGAGCATGTCAATTATGTATATAATGCCTATTGATCAATATCCCACTGTTTGAATTATCCTTGCCTCATCTATACATACAACTCATTTCCTTCTTTCCTTGTTTCATTTGTACATATTCACTTGAATATTATGACCATACTTGACATTATTCCTCTATTTTTATTAACTGCTCCACTATCCTTTTAACATCATACCCCTCACACATGACATCTTTAATTTCTTAGTGTTAATTGCCCAGAGTGGTTACACCATGGAAATCCACTGTTATGTATACCATCCTTTAGTCAGTTTAATCATGTATAAGTGCTTAGGGCCACCTATGTGTTTTCATAAATCATTTGTATTTCATGTTTATATTTTAAATCCAACTTCCACAGATGAGAGAAAATGTATCATCCATTTTTTCTGAATATGATTGAATTTATTCACTCAATAATTTCACATTGCTAAAGTCATTTCTTACTTCCTGATTGCTTCCTACAAAATTATTCCAAAAGCCCTCCACTCATGGTCTTCCCTGGTTTTCTCCATCTATCCTCTCTTAAACAATAAGAGTCTGGATAACACAATGTGTTTGAGTACTTAGCTTTTGATATTATAAAACAGGTTTTTTATATTATAATTTTTCCTATCCTTCTCTTATAACATCTGAAAATGGAACCAAAGTAGACATCTTTACACATCCCTTCCTCCTTCACCTGTGGAAATCTGTAGAGTTCCAGCAGTGTTCCAATCTGCACAGATGTCATTCCTGATGTTCCTGCAAGTACTGCTACAAAATTACTTTCTGCCATGCAGGTGTAGTTAGGGATCTTGTTCTGCCCAGAAAGCCAAATAAAAGGATTCTCAAAGGCAGACCACGCTCTGAGATCAGCATTATAGATATCAAATCCCAAAGTCATGTTGTGTAAAAGATTGGAGTCCTTGTTGATTTCCTCAACAGCAAAAGCCAAAGCCAGGACAAGCTGATAGTACTTGAAAACAAACCTGCACAGGAGACATAAGAAATTCATTAAGAATAATGATGAATCACATCACATCACATCAATGCAATGACTTTGGTGGATTCAATGTTTGTTTCTCTACAAATTAAATATATTGAAAAATTGCACCTTTAATGACATATTAGTAATATCATGTTCCTATGTCATCCCACAGAGCTTGATTTTTCTGTCTTTCATTGGCAACACACTAAAAAAGCATACCCTCCATTAAACATGGAGTGGGTCTTCATGAGACACCAAATATTCCTTTGTTTTAATGTTGGGGGAACTAGCACCACTTGTCTGAAAAATAAGTTTTTGTTTTTTGGGTCACTTGGTTGAAGTTACTTAGTTATCTGAGAGACAATACTAATTTAGATAATGTATCAATTTAAGATCAACTTTCAGAGGCAGAGCATGGGGTCATTTGAGGAAGGTCCTGGTTTTCTTTGCAGCCCCAAAACATCAAACAACTCTTTCTGCACTAGCTACCAGAAAAAAATAGTTAAAGAGTCAAGAAAGAGGCTAATTCTGATATATGTAACAAAGCAAATAAGATTTTTTAAAAATGCCACAGGAAGTGGTTTCCCAGTTACTCTTCTCCACTATATTCCAAGAAACTCCTCATGAAGAGATGAGCCTCCAAACTTGGGGATGGAAAAAGAGTTGTAACAAAATAAAGCCTTAGGCTGAAATCCCTGTTTCAAAGCTACTGTGATGAAATTCAGTGCTGGGAAATGCCCTGATGATCACTAGTTGCTTCATAAAGACTGAGATGATGAAAAGGAAAGGATACCGGAAATAAGAGCATCAAAGACCTCTCCCTCTCTCAAAAAAACAAGCCCTTGCAAGTAAGACCATAAGATGCTTATCTAAAATTAACCTACAGGAAAAGTGGAAGTGCAGATGTGGCTCAATCGATAAGGGTTTTAAACTTTGAGCAAAACAGATTAGGGAAAACATGAACGGCCTGATTTCAAACTCCAGTATTGCCAAAAATAATCATTGTATATATCTTTTGCTGAACTAGCTAGTGAAGATTTTCCCCATTTTTATGGGTTGCCTTTTGATTCTGAAGAGTTCAAATTTTACTAGCAAAATGATCAAACAACCCAATTTAAAAAGCACAAATGAGCTGAGCGCTGGTGGCTCACGCCTGTAATCCTAGCTATTCAAGAGGCTGAGATTTGAGGATTGTGGTTCGAAGCCAGTCTGGGCAGGAAAATCTGTGAGACACTTATCTCCAGTAAACCACCAAAAAACTGGAAGTGGCACTGTGGCTCAAGTGGTAGAGTGCTTGCCTTGAGCTGAAGAGCCAAGGGACAGTGTCCAGAGTTCAAGCCCCATGACCAACAACAACAGCAAAAAGTGCAAACGATTGGGGCTGGGAAGGTGGCTCAGTGGTAGAGTGCTTGCCTTGCATGCATGAGGCCCTGGGTTCGATTCCTCAGCACTACATAAGTAGAAAAAGCTGGAAGTGGTGCTGTGACTCAAGTGGTAGAGTGCTAGCCTTGAGCTGAAGAGCTGAGGGACAGCGCCTAGGCCCAGAGTTCAAGCCCACGACCACCAAAAACAAACAAAAAAACCCAGATAATTGAACACTAAGCTCTTGGCAAGATTCATTTTAATTGGTATAGGAATGCACGTTTGACATTCTTAAAACATAAATAATAGGCAAATACTACCCACACTAAAATTCCATCTCAACACTGTTTATAAGGGAAATCATGGAACTGTGAACTAGTGCAACCAACATTACATCAGTATGAGGTGCCTCAACATTCTGAAAACAATCACATTACAACCCCATGCTGTCCCATTCATCTGCATACATTTGGGATCAGAGAATTTTAGTACAAAACCATCCCAGGCAGAATAATCTGGAAGTCTCTATCTCCAGTTTACCAGAAAAAGCAGGACTGTAGGCATATATCAGCTGGCAGAGCACCTGCTGAGCAAACAAGCAGATGGAGAGTGCAATGCCCTGAGTTCAAGTCACAGTACATACACATATACATACATACACGCACAGGGAAAGGGGTGTAGATGGCTTAAAGGTGTGGATAACTGTCTTGAACTTGTTAACCATCAGCAAGAGGCAAATAAAACCACAGAAAAATATCATCTCACAAGGGTAGGAATAGCTAATGTATGGGAGACTTAAGTACTTAAGTGCCTGGTGAGTAGTTAAGCAACTGTACATGCCTTCCCTCTAGTGACACAAAAGCACATTGGTACAGCCATTGTGGAAAATTGTGTGCCTCCTAGAATACAAATCAGAACTCCTACATGATTCAGTAATATTAGTTGTGGCTATGTAGCCAATGAAATAAAATCAGTATGGCAGAGAGGCATCTGCACTCTTGTGTTCTCCATATCATCATTGAAAATATCTGAGAAAAAGGACTATATTTACACATTTATATGTACATAATATATATTTATGTTATATATATTTATATGCATATATTCATATTATATATTGTCTAGTATATAATATAGAGTAATGGATATATTCTATGTATTTATATACTATATATGTATATAGAATGTATATATAATATATAATATACATATAACAGATACACATATTATGTATGTGTGCATATATATCTTTTTTTGGCAGTCTAGAAAGTATCAGGTTTTATTATCTTTTTATCGAAAAAAATCAGTAACAGACAACAGTGTGAGAGAGACTACAGTAAAGGTGCTCATTACAATACAGTCTGAGGAAAAGGGGACTGGGACCAGAAAAGGACCCAGCCAGTGGAGACCCTGGGCTGGGGTAATGACAGGAACCAGTGGATGCAGTAAAGGAGCATGATTCCCACCCAATCCAGCCAGTGGGGTCAGAAGATATGAGCCAATGCACCAGTCCTTTCCTCTGTAAAAGGTAGAGGCCAGGATAACAGGCCCTTCATTGCCTTCCTCCCTGCCCCCTTGCTTTGCCTTGCCCAGGGAGACAAGGGTTTTCCCAGCAAAGCTAAGCTGTTTCACTACATCAGTTCAGTTCTCCAACATAAAGTGCCTGATCAATGGAAATCCTCTCCTCTGTAGGGTCAGGAGGGCCACCAAACACTCCAATGTGGTCAGTGCAAATGTGGAATGATTTTGCTCTCTTTACATGATTTAAACCAAACTGATAGAAACAGCCACATGTGTTTGATTATCCTAATTGGACAACATATTCCTAGAGCTCAGAGAAAGCAAATCCAAGAATCCCTTCTGCTGGGACCGAGGAAGAAGGCAGAAAAAGTGTTAGAATATTCAACCCTGGGGGGAGGACAAGATGGCGGAGGAGAAGCTGGAATCTGAACAAGCTCTCGCATAGAAAGCAGTTTTAGAGTTCCAGTGAACAGTCCCAAGCCAGAGAAAC
>NW_012267504.1:156872-180498 GCF_000151885.1 Dipodomys ordii | reverse complement strand
AAAATAAAATAAAAAAAAAAAGAATATTCAACCCTCCCAACCACTCCAACCCAGACAAGAGAAGGCACCAGGAATGGAGCAAGAAAAGGATAGAAAAAAAAAACTAATCACAGAAAAATTCACTCACTCAGACACCCAGCCAAGATGAAATTGGAAATATCCTACTATATCTTGAAAAAATATATTTCATCTATTTTTCTAGAACCAAGAAAGGTGAATAATACAAGAAAGCACGCAGACATTAACTTCTATATTATATTTTGGGTTCTGGATTTGTTTAAAAAAAAACTATGTTTCAGCAAAATGCTAACTTAGAAGAAGCAGCTTCAGAAAAGGGGCCAAGGTCATAAGTAGGGAGTATGAACTATTAAAAAAAGAAAATGCTCTCCTCTCATTTTCAAGAAACATACAAGAACAAAAGCAAAACCATCAAGATAAGGACTCAAATTTTTTTCTTTCTTACTATTGTTTCTCATATATTTATAACATATTTCTTTTTTGCTTTTTATGTCCCTCCCCCACAATATAACTCCTGTTTTCACTCTATTTGATGTTGGTGTAATTTGAGGATGGGAAGGGAAAAATCAAATTGTTTAAATAGGGATACAGGTGGACCCATTGCAACAATGAGATGCACAAGATGTTATGGGGGGCAAGGGGAGGATGGGAAGGGATGGGAAGGGGAAACAAAGGAGGAGGCAACAATGCTTGATAAGAAATGTACTCATTATCTTGCCCATGTAATTGTAACCCCTCTGTACAGTATTTTCACAATAAAAATAATTTAAAAAAATAAATAAAATATATTAATATCTTGAAAATAAAAGGAATGTGCTCGTTATCTTGCCCATGTAATTGTAACTCCTCTGTATGATATTCTCACAAATAAATAAATAAAAGAAAAACGAACTTTACGACTTTGGCAGGGGGGTGAGAAGGGGGGGAGTGTGGGTGGGGGTGGAGATGGGAAGGGATGGGAAGGGGAAGCAAAGGAGGAAGAGGCAACAACGCTTGATAAGAAATGTATTTATAACCCCTCTGCATGGTATTTTCACTATATATATATATATATATATATACCATTAAGTACAAACAGCATAGGTGGTGGAACAAATAGGTGATAAAAACATTTCCCCATCTCTGCACCCTGGCCCAGGCACAGATATTCCTGCACAAAAAGGAATGAACCATCATTTTGACAAAATAGATATACAAATAACTCTACTAATCCACTTCTAACTGAACATTCCACATTTCTCTTCCTCCATCCTTCCTCCCTCCTCCACATAAAAAAAAAGAAAAAAAAAGACTGATTTCTAAAATTCACTTGAAAGAGCCTAGAATGGCCCAAAGTTTACTACAGATACTCCTGTAGTGTGAACAAGCACCTTTGGAGGACAGGCCTTGAGGCGTCAAGGTGCAGGGCTTTCTAGTGCCTTTCCCTGATTTCTGGCAGAGGGACAGGCTTGGAAAGGGGGAAGAAAGGCAACCCAGGCAGACTTCTAACCAGGGCTCACATAAATCACCTCTAGCTTTTATGGGGGTGGGGGAGGGGAGGTGCAAAGGAAAGCCCTGCTAAGACACATTCAGTACAAGCTCTAAACTGGTCTTTGATTTGAATCTGAAAATCTTTTGAATGACCCAATCCCCAGCCCCAGGCTTGCCTTCAGAAAGGTCAAGTTTAACCCCATTTTTTTCCTGCCAGAATAACTAAAGCCCCAAAAGTCCAGAAGAGTGAGGCAGCACACTGGAAGATGATGTCTCTTCTGATGCTGGAGAGGCAGCCAGAGCTGGAGACACCAATGGGTCAGTATTAAGCTGCCCACCCCCAAACTCTAATGCCCATCACACACAATCCTCTGGATTCCCTCCCCCTGCCAAAGTCCAAGCTGTATCTGTGGGGAGCTTCATCCATAGAACTCATTTGTTGGGGCTTTCTTGTAGATGGGCTTCTTCCCCAGGTCATAGCTGCGCTCATCCTTCTTCTTCATGTGGTATACCAGCAGCAGGATGAGGAACACAGCGAAGAGGATGTCCACAATGCCACCCATGATCAGAGCTGCCAAGACTTCTGTTCTCTCAAAGATGTTGTTGCCCTGGGAGGTGCTGGACATGGACACTCTGTTGAACACATCCTCATCCCCATAAAAGGGTGTGATATTCTTAGGGATGACTTCGTTCTGCTCTAGTTCCCCAGTTTTGGTGGGAGCCCACCTCCCAGGCCCTTCCCTCTCTGGGATGTAGTCATTTAGGGGCAACAAGGGTTGGATCACTTCAGGGAAGGTCCTATGGTCCTTTTAGTCATCCATATCTCCACAGCCTGACATCTCAAAGTCATCGCTGTCTTGCCCAGCTCTCCAATATCCTCATCATCCGGGAGGTCTTCAGAGAAGTATCTGCCTTCCAGGAGATCCTGAGAATCAATGACTTCAGTCTCTTGGATTGACTCGGCGATGGTGCATGAGTCTGCATATATATCTTAAACTTTTCTTTAGCTCTCCTTTTTTTGCGGGGGTGGTGGTGGTGAGGCTTGAACTCTGGGCCTGGGCACTGTCCCTCAGCTCTTCAGCTCAAGGCTAGCACTCTACCACTTGAGCCACAGCGCCACTTCCAGCTTTTTTCTTTTTGCTTATGTGGTGCTAAGGAATCGAACCCAGGGCCTCAGGCATGCAAGGCAAGCGCTCTACCACTGAGCCACCTTCCCAGCCCTTAGCTCTCCTTTTTAATGTCAGAGCTTTGCAATTGGTATGCAATACCTCCACCACCCCAGCGATCCACTCAGCCCTTTTGGACTTTGGTTTTATTGAAAGGGAACTCGAATGTATTCTTGAAGTGACCTAAACAATAGTCATCAAAATTCCTACCACATTCAGCACAGAAACAAGGAAGACAATATCATTAATCTTATCATATAAGAAAATCTCCAATTTGCCAAAGCTATCCAGAAGTCAAAAGAGCAATGCTGAATTAGTGTGACACCTGCTTCCAATTATACTAGAGAGCCATAGTAACATAAAATTTTTTTTATCATAAAACCATATCTATGTGTAACAGGAGACTTAGAAATACTCCCAATCAACTACATTCATCTGATTCTTAGAGTCATTGTCCAATCCTACATTGCTGGAAGTTGGCACCACAGTAAATGGTGGCACTGTGAAAACTGAGTATCCATATGACAAATGCTTAGACTAAATCTTACCTTTCATATTCTACAAAAGGATAAAAGTCAAAATTCATCCCAATTCTGAATAGGAAATGAGGATTGGAAAATTGCAGATAAAGTCATAGTGGAAACACTTCAAGATATAGGCATAGAAAAACTTCCTTATAGGATACAAATACTTCACAAAATAATAGTAAAAGCTATGCTCTGGATTGGGCACAGTAGTGGAATCATTTGTTTCACACACAAAACCAAGGATCCAATCCTCAGCATAGTTTACAAATGTGATTTCATCAAAATTAAAAGTTTAGCCAACTAAGCAGGGAGACTCACACCTGTAATCCTAGTTACTCAGGAGACTGAGATTTGAGGAGCGTAGTTCAAAGCCAGCCAGGACAGAAAATTCTATGACACTTATCTCCAAGACAAAGAAACAATAGATTTTTTTTTGTTGTTAACTTTGCTGTCACCAATGTACTGTATCTAGTTCTTTCTTCTTATTTTATTTCATTTCTCTTTCTCCATTGGTTTATTTCTAGCAGTCACTGATTTGATTTTGGTACCCTGTATCTTGTATAGATGTTTATCTGATTTGGGGATGGGAAGGGGAATAACAAAATGCTGAAACAAGTACCAAGGATGACCCATTGCAACAATGATACTAACAAGACACTATATCAGAAAAGAACTTTACAACTTGTGTGAAGGGGAGATAAATGAGGGAGGGAAGGGATAGTAGGAGAAAAAGAAGTGGGTAACAATGTTCTACAAAAAATATACTCATTACTTTACTCGTGTAACTGTAACACTCTGTACAGCATCTTTACAATAAAATAAAAATAAATAAAACATCTCAGAAAGCAACTTTCTTGAAGAAACTAGCCCAAAGATATCTGTGAAAATAATGAAAATAACTGTAAGATAACTATGCATATACCAATTTATTTCTTGTTTTTTTAATTCAAAAATCTTTAGAAATAAAAAATTGTACAGAAACCAGAAAAAATACGTAAAAATTAAAAGACAGAATTACAGATATGGGAGGAGAAACAGCATATTGGATGAAACATAATAAATGCTTACAAATAGTGAGGGTGATGACAATCAAAGTACATGGCATGCAATATAGAAAAACAGTAAGGAAACAAATGGTTACCACAAGTCCAATATTGTAGTAAATATTGAAAAATATTGCCATAACACCTACTAGTGTGTCATTGAATTCATTGCTTTCTACCAGTGATATCTCATTGCCATGCTGCAATTATCTATATCAAAGACTTCATAGATGACACATAATAATCTTTAACTTTTTTTTTTTTTTGGGTCCGGTTGTGGGGCCTGAACTCTGGGCCTGGGCACTGTCCCTCACCTCTTCAGCTCAAGGCTAACGCTCTACCACTTGAGCCACAGCCCCACTTCCAGCTTTTTTCTTTTTGCTTATGTGGTGCTGAGGAATCGAACTTAGGGCCTCGAGCATGCAAGGCAAACACTCTACCACTGAGCCACCTTCCCAGCCCCAATAATCTTTAACTTTTAATACACATTAATTTGATGAAAAAGATCATAGGATAAAAAGACCAGACTTCTCTGATTTCCACCAGCAGCCCTTGCATATCTGTAAGTAGCTGAGAAACATCCATCATCTGCATCCTTAACATTTTACATCTGTATAAGTGCACTAACAAAGATAATCAAGGGTATCAAGGGAAGGAAAATCAGGTGAATGTGGAAAAGTGGAGGAATTTAAGAAAGACAAATATCTATGATTGGCATGAAGGATTAGGGCATTTACAATTTTTTTCCAAAGCAGTGAAAGAATTTCTGATCCTGTCATCTCTGCCTCCACAGTCTATCCTTTTTACACCAGCACTGGAAAAATGTGGGAACCATTGCTATAGGCAATGACATTCTGTTGCAATAGGAATCAAACAGGGATGCTGGAGTAAAGTGGAGAGTTCAGGACCTTGGAAAGAAGTTACATAAAGAGAAACCAGAGACCTTGCCTCCACCCTGTAAGCAGAAAATCACTCCATAGTACACACAAATTAAACAAGATATTTCCTGTGTATCTCATGTCCTGATGAGAGTTTGGTGAAGACGATATAGAAAGCATGGTTGTGAGGCCCCAGGGTTTCCTCAAACACTTCCCAGCCTTAGAACAAAGGAGTAAGTGGAAGTAAAATTATGGAGCAACTACTTACGGTGTGTTTGCTTCATCATGGAAAGCTTCGCTGTTACTGCGATCTGTTCCCAAAGTGTAGAGAGGGAAGAACCCAGCAATCATCACATCTCCATCCATGTGTGCCCTGTGCTTCATTCTAGAAAAGCAGGCAGTGCCTGCTAAGGAGCTGACAAGGAGTGGAAGCTGGAGAAGAAGGAGTGTGGAAATCAAAGGGAACATCACTGAAGCATCTGCCAAGCCAGAATTCTGGTTGGAAGAGAAGCCCGTGGGATCAGGTAGAGATATATAGCTTGTATTTGTGTCTATGTGTATATGTGCCTTTTTGTTGAAAAGGATGTCTACTCAGCTTCTGTCATTGTAACCTTCAGCATTTCCCAGTAGGAATGTGGAAAACTCCCAGCCCTGTGGTTCTGCATCTGAGGCCCAGAATCTGGGAAATAAACACTAGTTGGAAAACATATTTTCCAGGTCTCTCTACCCCAGGTGTTATGCTTTCATCCAAGACCATAGAGAGACTACAGAGAATCCTGGGATGAAGTTTTCTTGTTAGATTTGATTGCAAACCTGGATTAGAAAATGATTTGTTTGAATTCTATTAAGGATGATGCAACTGGAAAACATCAATAGATACCATTTCGGGCAAAAGGTGAGATGTTGTCAAGGGCTCATGCTAGGAAAATGCCAAGCAAACCCATTAGGGCATCATACTCAAAGGACATACTCAATGTCCAAAACAGCCATAGAACATTGCTGGTTGACCCAGGCCAGTTTCAATAAGAATCCCATGCAGGAGACTCCATAAAAGTGTTCTTCTGTGATTGCCTGGAGAATGAATGATCATCTTGAATTTGGCAGTGGCCCATGGCTATCTCATGGCCATTGCTGGAGCTGAGTTGCAGAATGATATTCTGAACTTTGGCCTTCATAACTGGCAATATCACTGGACTTGCTGAGTACATGGGTCAATATAATGCCATGAACCATTGATACATTCAGTACTTTAGGTGTCTGTATTTATACTTTTCTGAGAACCTGTCCCTGTGCCTGTGCAAACCCTTTCTCCTCTATCAAAACCACTTCTATATTTTCTATTACTCAGATATATTGGTCATAGAATTTATACAAACTACACAATGGTCCTTTAGCAATAGCCCTAAACTATAGTGAATTTTTCTGTACCAGGCTAGTCTGTTGAATGCATGCTGTAATACATTTGCCTGTAATCATAAAAGAACAGAAAGTGCATTTGAGAATAAATCAAGGACAGAACCATCTAATGATGTGCTAACTCATATACTGTACTATGGATCACGCTAACACAGCATGCTATTAAGAAGGGGAAACAATGGAAGTCTGGGTGATGGACTTACAGAAACTTTCCATACTTTCTATTCAATACATTTGAAAAGCTAATGGGGCTCTGAACAACCTGTGTTAGTTGTGAGACTACCAAATATGCTAATGAGGTTGTACATAACCTTAATCATTTTAATACATATTGCAATAAATAGAATTTTAACACATATTTTATACTCTTTATTAGTGATTGTTGTAGAAGTTTTCACTTGGACATTTCTACATTGTAAGGTCCATTCCTGGATGGTAAGCAGACCCTGCCCAGTACCTGCAAGAGGTACCTGGAAGAGGTCACATCTGCATCTGCTGAAGTCACATCTGGATCTGATGTGGTCACACCTTTCTCCCACCTGGTCCTACCTCCTCTTACCTGGTCCCACTTCCCTTTACCTGAACACACCTTTCTCCTCCCCTCTCCTAGATAAGGCCTAACCCAGAGCCAGATGCCCTCATTGCCAGCCATGTGGAGTGCCAAACTGGCCTGGTCCCAGCAGGTCTACTGAATAAACTTACCCCTTACCTGAATACCACATACGTGGTGCTGTTCTTTCTCGGCTACCTCTTTTTATAAACCTAACCTAAATGGTGCTGAAACCTCTCCATGAGGCAACAAAGAGTTCCCTGCTGGAGCTGCTAGACTCCACAAAGCCCATTGACATCCCATTTAAAGTTCTGAAGCAAGTGCTTCTTCGGGCTCCAGCACTGGCTTTACCCAACCTTAAGGAACCCTTTATACTCTATGTCACTGAGAAGTGAGGAATTGGCCTTGGGGTTCTTGGACAAATGTCAGGCCCCTCCTTTAGACCTGTGGCCTACCTCTCAAAGCAGGTAGACCCAATGGTAAAAGGATAGCCAGCCTGTCTTCGAGCTTTGGCAGTAGCAGCCACCATAGTACAGGAGAGCACAAAACTCACTTTTGGTCAACCCACTACCATTTGCTCTCCCCACAGACTAAAGGACCTTTTGTCTCATAAATCCCTGTTTTCCCTTTCCCCTTCCCGCCTACAGCTGTTTCATGTTACTTTTATTCAAAACCCTGACTTCTCACTGGAAAGCTGCTCCCCACTCAATCCAGCCACCTTGCTTCCATCCAATTCTAACCCTCTTTCCCATTCCTGTACATAGACCTTGGAGGAATTCACACCCCATTTTACAGGTATCTTGGAAACTCCTCTTCCTGGCCCAGAAGACACCTGGTACATCGATGGCAGTTCCACATCTACCTCTTCAGGAAGCCAGAGTTGTGGGCTATGCCATCGTTAATAACTGTACCATTCTTGAAAGCAGCCCTCTGCCCCCTAGCACTACCTCACAAAAAGCAGAACTTATAGCGTTAACTAGGGCCTTAATTTTAGCCAAAGGTCAGAAGATTAATATTTATACAGACTCAAAATATGCCTATCATATTCTCCATTTGCATGCAGCAATCTGGAAGGAGCATGGCTTCCTGACCACCAAAGGGACTCCCATTACTAATGCCTCACTTATTCTTAAGCTTTTTCTAAGAAGCTGTTTCCTTCCCCCAACAGGTAGTTGTCATTCACAGCAGGGGACGCCAGATGGGATTGGATGCCATTACAGTTGTCAATTCAAAAACAGACTGGAGGCAAAGCTAGCAGCCCAGGGACAACTTCCAGCTCCTTTGCTTCTGGTATTGTCTTCAATACAACCCTCTTATACCCCACAGAAGCTCGAGGAACTTACCCACCAGGGAGTCTCCCAGGAAGCACAGGGATGGTGGTCCCTGGAAGGATGAGTTGTTCTTCCTGAGACACAAGCAGACAGCTTTCTTTCCCAGGTTCACCAGGCACTGCCATTGGATATAAGCCCCTCCCATCTTCTTAAACCTTTAATCCATTGCCCTAGCCTAACTACCTGACTAAAGGCTATTACCCAAGCCTGCCCCACATGTTCTCTTACCTCCTTACAGGGTGGTGGTCTCTGACCAGCTGCATTCCCCACACACCAAGCACGGGGACATACCTCAGAGAAGACTGGCAGATAAACTTCACTCACATGCCCAGATGTAAGGGGCTGAAATACCTTTTCAGGATGGATCAAAGCCTATCCCACAACATCAGAGACTGCTGACACTGTTGCCTCTGTCATTAAAAAAATTATTCCTAGGTTTGGCTTACCCAGGTCACTTCAATCTGATAATGGACCTGCTTTCATCTCCAAAGTGACTCAACAGGTGGCATCCTCTCTAAACATCCAGTGGAATCCACATTCCTTATAGGCCTCAGTCTTCTGGAAAGGTTGAAAGAGCTAATGCGCTCCCCCCCCACAACACCCCCACTTTCGTGCCTCTTCCCGTAGACCTACTTTCCTCAGCCCCTTTGAGTTAATGTATGGAAGACCTTTTTTTCCTAGGTAATTTCCCTACTGACAATACAAAGACTCCATAATAGACTACCTTCCCATCCTAACTTTTCTTAGGCACATGTTATGCCAACATGCTGACCAGTGTCTCCCTCAGCCTCATCAAAGCCCCTTTCCCACTCCCCCAATTTTGCCTGGTGATCAAGTGTTTCTCAAGACTCTTAATCCATCTGGTTTACACCCTAAGTGGACAGGCCCTCACCAGGTTCTGCTGACCACCACCACAGCAGTTAGGCTCAAGGGACAGCCACAGTGGATTCACCTGTCAAGAATAAAAAGGGCTCCTGCTCCTACCCCTTCTATACCAACACTGACTTCCGCTTCCACTGTTCCCTGCTTGGGCCTACCAAGGTAAGACTATCTCGCATCCCTGAAGATCCAGATGAGTAACACTGAGGTAACTGCTCTCCTCTCCACACACCTCACTACCTCATCCCTTAGGTCACCTCCAAGCCATGGACTTCCAATCTTTTCAGTAATATTTTTCCTTTTCATCTTTGTCCAGCCCCCTGCCTGAGAAGACTTTCTCCAGACTTCATCCAAGAGACTCACTTCTTGCAGACATCATCTAAGGACTCATGCCACCAAGGGACAGCTGCTGTTCACTGCCTTCTCTGGGAGGGGACCAAATATCAGCCTTTTACCTCTATTGTCAACACCCTTTGCAAGCAGGAAGTAGCCAGAGAGAATCTTTGCCCTTTTTCATAATTATCAAAAGGCTGGAATGTTAGGTCTGCACAGGGACACCTCCCTACCTCTTGGCTAAGTTTCTGCCCAGCATCTGTTACCTAGGTAACTGGCAGACCTGGAAGCAGTCACCTTCCCTTCTTGCTAGGTCACATCCTGGGCTACCTCTGGTCACATGCTTCCCCTCTGACACTAGGAGGGTCCCAGACCTTGAGGTCACATCCAGATCCAGTGTGGCCACACCTTTCCCCCACCTGGCCACACCTCTTCCTGTCCCTAGCCTAGATAAGTCCTGTTCAAGAGGTGAGTCAGACCCCTCTTCTTCCCCTCTGCCCCCCCCCTTTCCTTTTCAGCCATGCCTCTCCACCATGCATGGTAGGGGCAGCAGTTGGGTAAATAAACTTCTTTTCCTGCCTGAATAGTGCATGGTGTTCTCTTTATCGGCTACCTAAGGGGGAAACCTACCTATTTAATATACCTTACATATGGTGCTGTGACTCACATGGGGTTTTTGAGTTGGAAATGTTAAAATTTCTTAACCACCCCTTTTCATGAACCGAACTGCCTTGAGACACCACATGAGACTTTTCATCAATACCATTGCTGGCCTTCCCATCCATGTCCACACCACTTCTCTACTCTGGTGAGTGAAACTACTCTCTAAGGTTCTCTGTTGCTCAGTCTCTGTTCAGATGTGGCGCCATGCCAGAGAGCTCCTATGGCCTTTAGCCGAAAGGCTGGTCACCTCCGAAGCCGAAGGGCGCTTGGTTTTGGGGGCTTGGCCATTTCTCTCTAGAGGACTCTGGGGGAAATTGGGAGGCCACTTCTGCCTGGTCAGCTCTCCTTCACTCACCAGACTGACTCTCCTACACATTTAATGGGGTGCTGCAAATCACACCCAAGCCATGAAACCCCTTTGAAATGCCTCCTATGTTCCCTGGAAAGCCAGAGTGCCTAATTTTTATGCTATTCTCAGTTTTAAACAGTTTTTGCCACTGCAATGGTAAATGGTCAGAAGTCTGTTTACTTTCAGGCTTTCTTTTCTCTCTCTCTGCCAATCATATCTAACTTTCTCTATCTCTCCCTTTCTCTTTTCTACAACATTTTGGGTTGTGCCTTGGAGTGTGACGCAGGCTGGGTCCCAGGGATCCCCCTCTAGGTTCCCTCCCAAAGGCTAGCCATTCTAGCTTTGAAAATTGTCAGAGTTCCCATTTGTTTAGGTTTTCTTTGCATTTTTTCATAAATTCACCATCTTGAGTTTGCCATCTTAGCATCACATGGTGGGTTAAGGATTGTATCTCATCTGACTCTTAACCTTCCACTAAGCTTACTAATCCATCCATCTATTCTAAGGTGCCTTGCTAACAAGTTGCTCTTTTCACAGGCCCTGGTAACTGATGCCCAACCATCTGATGTGCTTTGTTAGCAAAGATGTCTAAACATTGTTGTCAAAAATTTTAGGTTTTGAGTTTTTCCCTTTTTGTTTTGTGTTGTGTATTCTACTACTGACTATGTGGTTCTAAAATACTGGGCATATCTGTGCTAAAATTCTCATCACATCTAACAAGTTTTGTCATTGCAGAATATTTGTTGGTCAATTCTTGATAAGAACCAGGTAAACTCTACTTATTCTACTTGATCTTCTTGTTGCTTTAATTGGAAATAATAAAGGGCTTTTGTGGCAAAGACTGCAGTTCACAGCCAGCCCGGGCTGAAAAATCCCTAAGACTCCATCTCCCAACTGACCTGCAAAGAGCCAGGCTAGAAGCATGGCTCAAGATTCTTATCTCGAACCAGCAAACACTGCAAGTGGTATTATAACTCAAAGTGATAGAGTGCTAGCCTTGAGCAGAAGTGCTCGGGGACTTTGAATTCAAACCTCCTTGAATACCAACTGGGACAAGCCATTCCAGTAATGAGCACCTAGACTCAGCCAGTCTGGGGAACAAGGGAACAAGGAGTAAGAGGACATGATGTCATATCACCAACTTTGTGCCTGCCCTTTCAAAATTAACTAGAGCCAGGAGGTCAATAGAAGAAAGAAGCCTGCACCTTTAATGCCCATACCTGTCTATCTATTAACTGGACAGGAATTTATATTCTTGTCTTTGTCACCTGACTTCTCCTCTACCTAGTAGCTAGATGTCAGAAGCAGCTAGGGACATTTCTACCAACATTTTCAGCCCCAAGTCCTTCCTCTCGCCATTTATTTGATCTCTAGTATTTTTTTTTCAGTCCCTCAATGCCTCATGAGACTTCTCCAGACTTCATCTAAGGATTCATGTCTACCAAATGACTGCTGGTGCCTGCTGCCTTCTCCCAGATGGGACCACATCTCAGTCTTTTACCCCTAATGTTGACGCCCCCTTGTCAGCAGGAAGTAGCCAGAGAGAATCTGAGCTCCATTTCATGATTATTAAAAGGCTGTAATGTAATTTCCATTCCTGGATGGTGAGCAAACCCGCCTAGTACCTGTGTTATCTAGGCAACTGGGTCACCTAGAAGAGGTCACATCTGCATCTGCTGAAGTCACATCTGGATCTGATGTGGCTACACCTTTCTCCCACCTGGTCCCACCTCCTCTTACCTGATTCCACTTCCCTTTACCTGAACACACCTTTCCCCTCCCCTACCCTAGATAAGGCCTAACCCAGGGCCAGATGTCCTCTTTGCCAGCCACATGGAGTGCCAACCTGGCCTGGTCCCAGCAGGTCTACTGAATAAACTTACCCCTTACCTGAATACAACATATGTGGTGCTGTTCTTACTCGTACCTCTTTTTATAAACCTAACATACATGTTCATGCAATTTGTTCTGATCTGATTCAAACCATCCATGACATTTTCATCCACTCCTTCACTGTTTCATACAGGTATAATAACTACATTGACATACAGGTACAATAACTACAGGTATAATAACTACTACATATAATAACTACTTTGGTCCACTTCCTTCTCCATCTCCATTCATTGAACCCCTCACCTCTATATAGTGCCTACAATTGGATATGATGTCAATTACACTTCTGTTCTTCATTATAACATTTAATAACTTACAAGAGATTTACTGTGTATTTCACACCTGCATGTTTTATATTTCAACATGATTATCTCTATATATTACTCTCTCTTTCCTCGTCTCCCCTGCAATCTATTATGCAATAGCTTGCAGTGAGTGTAGTTATGCTATCTTCAACCACATATGTACTTGATTTTTACACAGCTTTAATCATTCTACTTTCTCTTCTCCTTCCTTCTAACCTTTTCATAAATTCCCATAATTACTCAAATGTTTATTTGTGTGTGTTTCTTAAGTACATATATATGTTGTCTTTAGATCTGGCTTCCACATTTAAGAAAAAGCATGTGAACTTTGTCTTTCTAAACTTGGCTTACTTCACTTATGATAATGATCAGTTCTCTGCATTACCATACCAATAAAATATTCCTGTTCTGATTGTGAATAATATTTTAGAAAGCATCTGAACTGTTCTCATAGTTTGGCTGTGGTGAATATTTCTGTAGTGTACTTGGATGTCCAAGTGTTTCTATTGTAACTTCACTTACATTCTTTTGAACATCCAGCCTAGTATGATATAACTGGCTGCCAAAGGAGATCTAATTTTAGTTCTTTGGGGAAACTCTATACTGATTTCTATAATTGTGGCATGAATTTACATTTCCATGAACAGTTTATAAGGATTCTCTTACCATACATTCTAACGCATTTTCTGTGATGTGTGTTCTTCATGATAGTTACTCTGACTGTAATGAAATAAAATTCAGGGTCATTCTGGTTTGCCTTTCCTTTGTGGCCACAGATATAGAGCATTTCTTCATGTTGTTGGCCCTTTTGACTTCTTGTTTTGAAAAATATCTTTAAATTCATTTGCCAAATTGTTAATTGGGTTTTGACTCTTTAGGAGTTGAGTTTCCTGAGCTTCCTATTTATTTAGCTTATGCATTACATTTTAGCTGTACTCTGTAGGTCAACTTTTTAGTTAATGACTTTTAACTTTACCATGTGAAAATTTCTAGGTTGATACAACCCTGTATTAAATCTTATTTTTACTTATAGGTCTATTGTCATTTTATTCAAGAAGTTACTACCTATACCAAAGGTTCCACTTTTCCTTCATCTTTATTGTGGTAGTTTCAACATTGTGTGTTTGAATTAAGACCTCCAGGTAGAAAACCAAAGTCAAGCCACAATGTAAGAATCCTAAGAGAGCTGTCTATAGTGTGCAGGAGAAGATGGCCATAATTGGGGTCATAAGGAGAGAATTTTTGTTGCCAATGAGTGGAGAAGGTGGGTCAGCACATGTGATGCCCTGTGGACACATATGTGGTGTCTTCGCATGCAGAGGGAACATGCCTGACCCATAGTCTAGAAAGTTCCATACAGTCAGCAGTGACATCCACTATTCCATGAAGGGATGCTTCTAAGGTTCAAACATTTTTCTATTCCATGTATTGAAGATTAGTAATATATTAACAGAACTAGAGTTGACAAATTCTTCACATATACTGATATGCTAAAATCTAGTACATGCCTATCAAGTAATGAGAAAAATGGGAAAGAAATTTACATATGATCTCAGTATCACATGGAGAGAATTACCTTTTCCCAGCATCATTCTATCTATAGTTTAGAATCCTTAAGGCCATTTGAGTGGACCTGAGATACCTGAGAGTTGTTACCAAGTGTTTCAAGGTGAACTTGACTTGTGGGAATTATTGACCCCAAATAGGTCTCACCTAGTATGAAATATATGCCACAGATTTCTTAAATGCTTAAGAAAAATGTGCTACATTTCTATATAGAGTTAACCCACTGGGTTCATAAGGGAAACATTCTCCCCCATGATTTATTTACTGTACAAGCAAGGTTATCATTTCATTAGAATATTCTAAATCCTATCTAATGAAAAGTACCCTTCATATATGTATATATGTGTAGATGTATATATACATCTACACATATATACACACACACACACACACACACATCCCTACTAGTATGTATTTTCTCTTAGACTTTTGCAAGGTACCTTTTGATTATTTACAAATGGAATCTGAATTCATACAATCCTTAGTACAAGAGAACACCCATCATTTACTTACCATGTCTTCTACACTGTTGTGTAAAATTATAAACATATATTTAAAAGACAATTATTCCATCTAAGTTTTTCAGTTTATTTTACCCACAAAATTAAACACCATAAACATCTTCATCAACATTTTTATAACAATGAAATATCAGATGCTGTGAAACTTCCATGATTTTGCCCTAAAGAACATTTTGTGGATATTTAATGTTTCAATTTTTTCCATTTGCATTCATCCAGTCTTCTCCATTTGCCTAGATTCCCTACTTTTTCAGCCCCTTTGTATTTCTAAATTGGAGGTTCATCTAATTTATTTCAGTGTTTACTGTCCCTTTGAAGACCATTTCAAGGCTTCTCTGGTTTGTTTTAATTCCTGAAGATCTTTCTTTGTATTTATTTTTGGGGTTGTAGGGGACATATGTGTGTTTGTGCTGGTTCTAGAGCGTGAATTCAAGGTTTTAACATGGCCACTTTTAGCTTTTCTTAAAGTTGTGTTGTTGTAAATGAACTAAGTCAACCATAAACAGAAAGCCACATTTTGAGAGGTCAAATTGGCATTATTTATTGGAATGCTGGCAACTGCTAGTGGACTCCTGTCTCAGAGACATGTAGCCCTGGAATGATCTTTAGCAAACCTATTAAATTCTTTCATCAGAAAGACTGGCATTGCCCCATTCATATGGAAAGACTGGAAAAATCATATTAAGTAAAGTATGCCAGACCCAAATAAACATAGGCTCCATGGTTTCTCTCATTTGTAATAATTAGTATATGTCTAGGATATTTCTAGAAGAGGATCACAACAGCTCAATTGTTATATGCACATCACCATATGGAATGTTTCAAATCAAAATGAACTCCAAGATAAGGAAATGAGGGTTTTCATACGTTTCTTTTCTTTTTTAGACATATTTTATGAAGTTATTTCTTTTTCCTTCATTTTTTTCTTTCCTTCGGTTTATCCCCTATGGCCAGTTTTTATTTTGGTACCCTGTGTCTTGTATATATGTTTATCTGATTTGGAGAGAGGGAAAGGAATAACAAATTGCTGATAGAAAGAAGAAAGGGTGAAGTGATGCAAGAGTGATATTCAAAAAGACATTGTGTTGGAAATAAACTTTACAACTGGGCAGGAGGGAAAGTGGGGGAAAACGAGGGAGAGTTCAACAATGTTTGACAAGCAATGTACTCATTACCTTACTTATGTAACTAAATCCCTCTGCATATTAGGATAAAAGAAAGAAAAAAGAAGACAAAAAACACATGTTTCATGTGGAGATCCAAATCCAACGGAAACAGACCATATAGGAAAAGGATCATGTACCAGCAGAACTTTCCATGTCAGGAAGTAGCTCAACAGTCACCTTAATCTTTTCCACATAGGGAGACATGCTTCACAATTTCCATACAGGAAAACAGTTCATTTAGGGAGATAAGGCAGAATCAGAGCATTCTGTGTGGCAAAGCTTTCCTACCAAAGGCTAAGCTACATGGGCTCTCTCACCTCTAGGCTTTTCAGAGCTGGGTGGAAAGTCCCCTCCACCCAGCAGGGCACCAGGATGGCTGTGAGAACAAGACCATGTTACTAAGACCCAGTCTCCTTCTTTCAGTGGCTGTCCCACTTGAGCTGCTACTGTCTTTTTGGTGATTTGTTGGAGATGAGTCTTTGCTCCCCTGCTTAGGCAAGTTGAGAGCTGCAATCCTCACTTCTCAATCTCCTGAATAGTGAGGATTACAGGCATGATACACTGTCGCCTAGTTTGATATTGAGTTCTTTTTTAAAATTTACTGCTTGATAAGAAATGTACTCATTACCTTGCCCATGTAATTGTAACCCCTCTGTATGGTATTTTCACAATAAAAAAATTAAAAAATAAAGTTAATTTACTTTATTGTTATTATACAGGTGAGGAACAAAGAGATTACAATTACATAAGTAACTACATGAGCTTATGAGCACATTTTCTTTCAAACAGTTATTTTGTTTACTCACTGTCCACCGGTCCTTCCCTCCTGTTTCCACCTACAAGTTCTGTAGTTCATTTTCACTTGTGTTCAATGAGTTCCAGTGTTGTAGTTTTTCACCCTTTTCTCCTGAGTTTTGTACCCTTCTGAAGATATTCACTTGAAAATATCGTACATAATGATAAAAAGATAAAAGCATGGAAAATAAAAATGAAAAATAACTAAATTAAGAATGAAAAGAGAGGTCTCTAGTTTATGTATCTTGAAGTTTGCTTTGATATATATATATGATATATATATATACACATTATATATAATGTGTATACATGTAATATATATTATATAATATAGATCTACAATATAATGCATGTATGATATATAATTTATACATCAAATAATATATATTTTATATGCATGTAGTTAATAATTTAATATGTAAATATAAATGTATTTCATAGTTATATTTAAATATGTACAATTTATAATTGTATAATATATAATTTATATATGTAAATTTTCACCTTACAATGAAGAGCCATGTAGGCATTGTGCCTCTATGTTTATCTCTCAAGAATTTCTCCTTTAGTCTCAATGTATCTAGAATCCTGTATAATTGATCATATCTCAGTGTCTTTTAGATCTAATTTCTGCATATCAGAGATAAAATGCACTGATTGTCTCTCAGCTTGGCTTACATTATTTAACATGATTTTTTCTAGTTCCATCCATTTCCATACCAATGACATTGTTTTATTTATTCTAATGGCTGTGTAAAATTCCATTGTTTATACATACCACATTTCTTTGATTCACTCAACTGTTGTGTGGCATCTGGGCTGTTTCTATATCTTGACAATTGTGAATAGTGCAGCAATGAACATGGATGTGCCGCTGTCTTTATCATGTCCTGGCTCATGATATTCAGGACAGATACCCAGGAGTGGTATGGCTGTGTCTTAGCAAAGGTCTTGAGGAACCTCTGCACTGCAGAGATTTTTGAACTTGACTGTGGATGTGTTATAATAGTTTAGGAACTGATCCATTTGACAGCTTCTGGTATGAAATGAGCTGTAGCTACATATTTCTTTTCCATAAAACTCTTTCAGACAATGTCTGAATTGTGGTTAATATAGGGACTAATGGTGCCAACTCTCTATCACTTCAGGAAGGTGAATAGGGACATAGAAGTATAAACATGTGTTCTGGACTGGCATCTGCAGTGCAGGCAGTGTGCTAGCAGTGAGGTCTGAACTTGTCTGTACTGTGCTGAACCACAGAAGGGTCAGAACTGAATTGTGGGACACTCAGTGCTGGAGAACTGGTTCATTTTCAAGAAAAATTACACTTCAGTGTCACAAGTGTTAAATGAAAAATTCACTATAAGTCATCACTTTCAATTCTGCTTTGGGAGTGTTTGACTTTGGTCTGCAGAATATAAAGCCAAATTATTATTCAGACATTCTCTAGAATTCTGTGGATGAGGAAAAATCTTCCATTATAACTAGCTCAACATTGTCATTATCACAACTAGCCCAACCACATGAGGAAAGTCGTGGATGTTAAAACCCACTTGACCAGAACTATCCTGACTTTTAGCTTCTGTAATCACACTTACTTCTTGTGTCATTTTCTGCACATCCTGTAATTTCTGTCACACACGTACAATTGCTTCAGACCTGCCATACATTTGTAATTTCTGAGAAACTGTAACTTTTAGAAGAAAACTTCAACTAATGTGCACCCACCACAACTGGCATTAGGAACCTGGATGATATTCAAGAATTGTACTCCTCTTGGTTAGGACTCAGACTCTGGAATAGTCCCAGAGGTCTACCAGAGGAATAGATCTAATTTTTTAAGATTTGAATGACACTTGATATTTTCCCCTTCATTTATCAGCAATACTATCTGTCTTTGCCATGGTTTTTCCTATCTTGGATTCAAACTGAGTGATTTTATTGGCTTTCATCTAATTATATAGAAAAGAATTTTATTTGGGGGCTCTTCTTCCATAATCTCTTGCAGTTATGTGTCTTTTGGGGGGGGGTCCTGTCGTGGGGCCTGAACTCTGGGCCTGGGCGCTGTCCCTCAGCTCTTCAGCTCAAGGCTAGTGCTCTACCACTTGAGCCACAGCACCACTTCCGGCTGAGGAATTGAACCCAGGGCCTCAGGCATGCAAGGCAAGTGCTCTACCACTGAGCCACCTTCCCAGACCGCAGTTATGTGTCTTGATATACTTGTACTTTGCTTTTATTATGCATATATTATTATTGACTATTTTTGCTAATGATATTGACTTTGTTATCAAAAGTATTCTAATGAATAGGGAAAATTCCTTATCTATAGTTTGGATATTTCAAATTAGGAGGAAATTTTTTATAGTATACACATTTTTATCTGACATTTTCTGAATGTCTGAATTGCACTGTTTCCAATGTAGTCTCATATGTTATTTGAAACTGTATCTCACCTTTTCTCTTTTTTCCATTCCCTCTCATTTCTTTCTTAAGTCTTTGTGCTTTGTAGAAGGTATAATTTTTTAATATGAAGTTCATTTCTTTATAATATAGATAACCAAAGGATGCATTTTATGTATAATATTGTTACAGTGTGATAGTTACATGATCATCCATTAATTCCAGAAGTATTTAGGTTTTTCTTTGGGATATTTTCTTTTGTAGCTCATGTGCTTGATCTCTGGGTCTAGATGCTGTCCCTGAGCTCTTCAGTGCAAGCCAAGCACTCTCGGTCTACCACTCGAGCCACATAGCTACTTCCGTTTTTTTGATGGTTAATTGGAGAGAAGAGTTTCATGGACTTTCCTGCCCAGGCTGTCATTGAACCATGATCCTCAGATCTCAGCCTCCTGAGTAGCGAGGATTACAGGAGTGAGCTGCTGGATTCTGGCACGAATCTTTTTACATAGATAATAATGCCATTTTTTTGCTCTCAAAATGTGTTTATATATTTTGAAACAATTTTTGTGGTATTTACAGTTGACTGGGTTCTCATGCATTTTAGGTACTAAATTAGCACTCTAGTGATACAAGACTTTTCCCTTTTATACTTTGAGATTGCTTGCATGTTTTTGAAAAATTCCCTTCATGTATCATTTGAAATTTATGATTAAACATCTGGTGTTCTGAAGGTTTTCCACCTATTTGTCTCCTATTGTTTGCCAGATTTATTCCAACATATCTTTTTTTTCAAATAAATATCCTTTATTAAAGAAAAGAAGGAATATTGTTAAGCACCAAAAACTGTATGTTGTTACATTGCATGTACAATAAGAGAAAAGTGATTGCAATACTTGGTGTACAAGTACTTAACTCTGAAATCATGAGTGTAAAAACATGAAATACAAAGCAATACAATAATTACAATGCAGAAAATTTGCACTAAAGAGCAAAAGGCAAACAGTCAAAACAATTATTGGAGATTTCATAGTATTGCTATAAATACTTGTTTAGTAGTTTTCTTTTTACTTTTAATACTTTAGAATGTTAATTGAGCATATTTAAGTATTGCAGATTTGCAAGAGCTGGCATTTACATTACACTGTGTATATTGTCTTTTTAATGTAGTGGTGGTAAAAGCAACCTTAAAAGCCAAGCACAATGTGCTAGTGTTTTGTTTCTCTACCTTTACAATATTGCACAAAGCTATATTCCAACATATCTTGAAAGTGTATGTTATAATATTGGTAAAAGTTTAGATTTGTTAAGTATAGCTCAATGCATAACCTATGTTGGTGAATGTTGCAGGTTATTTCAATAGATTTCTGTTACAGTTTTTGGCACCAAGTGTTTCTAATATCAAATGACTTTACTTGATGGATTTTTGCTGTGGATTGCAACTATGTCATTATTTTTGGCTACTTGATTCATGCAACTTTTTGTGATTTTCTATTTATGGTTTTCTATCTATTTATGGTTTTTTTGGTCATGTGGCTGTGGAAGAAATTATTCTCTCCCCAAACTTCTTCCCCTCCCCCCAAATCTTAAGAAAATAGTGAAAAGTTACTCCATTGTTTTCTATCCTCCAACATACATGAAACTCAAAATTCATGGAAAGATCTTCCTTACCCTAGAGATATTTCCAGTGAACTTACTGTGAACAATGCTGTAGTGCTGAGTAAATATGATATATTAGCCAAAATCAAGCAATGCCAGACACAAAATGTGAATCATAGGGTAAGTCAAGGACTTATAATGACATCTTGACATTGGCTAATACATTGTGCTACATGACACACTAATGCAACATGTTATTACCAGGGGATCTCCTGAAGGTGAGAAAATGTGGGATTCACACAAACACTCTCTGCTTTCTGCTCAATTTATTTATACTGATGCTGTGGTTTGAATTCAGAGCCTGGGAACTGTTCCTTTGCTTTTCCTCCCAAGGCTACTGTTCTAGTACTTGAGTCATGCTCCATATTTGGTTTTTATGTTGGTTAATTAGAGCTAACTCTAGTGGACTTCCCTGCCCAGAGTAGCTTTGAACTGCTATCCTTAGATCTCGGACTCTTGAGTAGCTAGGATCGCAGATGTGATGAACCAGTACCAAGCTTCTGTTCAATTTTGTTTAAAGCTAATAGAGCTCTGAAAAGACACTTTCTGTTCAGATCACCACTGATATCATTTTTAATATTTACTACATTTATATGATTTTAGTGTTTACTTAATGCATTTAACAGCACCTATTATTTGTACAAGAATGTAACATTTGGGAAAAAATGCTGATATAAGGATACAGGTTGACCCATTGTAACAAGGAGATGTACAAGACACTATGTTGAAAATAAACTTTATAACTTGGGCAGGAGGGAGGGTTTGTGGAGGTGAGGAAGACGGGATGGTAAGGGAAAACCAAAGGAGGGGGCAATAATGATCGATAGCAAATGTACTCATTACTTTAGTACTGTAACTGTAACCCTTCTGTACAGTATCTTTACAATAAACAATATATATTTTAAAAGAGTTTTACATTTGGATATTTCTGTATGCGTATGTTTCTCTGATAAGATTCACACCCTCTGTATGACTCTCATCCACTTTCCACTTTCTTAAAACAATAGCAACAGGTTTTCATTGCTCTACTTTAATACATCTATATCAGATATTTTCATCCATACATTAAATACAAGTTGAGCCTTTGTTACCATCTCAATTCAGACTCCCCCATAAACCAGTGCCCACAAATGGATGGCTCCTGAATTGTACTTGATTTATTCGTTCACCTTAAGTATGCAAGTTATGTTTAAAAAATGATTCAGTATGATTTTGGGGGCCCAAGGAGGTTATAGCTTAATCTAACTTCACCCTTATAGGATTGTTCTCTTTCCTCATCTCTTCTACTTTATTTTTCAAATAACTTTCAGTAAGTGTAGTAAAGCCAAATTCATATAAATATATATTGTACTTTGATAAATTTATCCTTTTATATTCCCTTTTCCATCTTCCTTCCCCATAAGCTCTTCAAACAATCTTAAAATTATACACTTTTTAATATGTGTCTGGTTGTGTATTCACAGTAAATATTCACAGTAAATATTTCTGTATGTTCATCCTTCCAAGTTCCATATATATGAGAAAAAAACATGTTGACATTTGTTTAAAATAATGACTTTTGGTGCTACCATTAGCTTGCAACCAAGCATATTAGATTCGTGCTCTTGTGTAAAGAACACACTGTTCTGTGTATAAACCACATTTTCTAACATTAATCTTTCAGCAGATAGCTGATCTATTTCCATAGGTTGCCCATTGTGAAGAGTACCACAGTAAACACTAGTGTGCAAGCATCTCTATTATATCTTGACTTATATTCGTTGGAAGTATCAACAGTGTTTTCTCCAGATAATATCACAGACCTAATTTTAGTGTAATTTAGGTTTTTTTTTTTTTTTTTTTTGGTCAGTCGTGGTGCCTGAACTCTGGGCCTCAGTGCTATCCCTCCGCTCTTCAGCTCAAGGTTAGGGCTCTATCACTTGAGCCAAAGCACCACTTCTGGCTTTTTCTGCTTATGTAGTGCTGAAGAATTGAACCCAGAGCCTCATACATGGAAGGCAATCACTTTACCACTGAGCCACCTTCCTAGCCCTAATTTTACTTTTTAAAGGAACCTCTGTACTGATCTCCACACCAGCTGTAGGAATTTATATTCCCAAAACAGTGTATAAGTGTTCCCTTTTCCTGACAAACATGTGCTATTTGTGTTCTTTGTGATGGAAATTCTGTATGGAGTGATATAAAATTCAATGCATTTTGGCTTATATTTCTTTCATGTCCAGGGAAATGACCAATTCTTCATGTATTTATTGGCCATTGTATTCTTGTTTTGAAAAAAAATCATTTAAGTTCCTTTACCAGTAGATTAATTGGGTGTTCATTCTTTAGGAGTTGAGTTTTTAGAGCTTGATTACATCCTACTTTCAATCACTTGTCAGATGTGTAACTTGTAGATTCTCTGCACACACCATTTCTTAATGCTCCCAATGACAGCCCAAAGTCTTGGAAATAGAGTGACACATGTGTAAGTGAATGGGGTTGGAGGGGTAGGAGAAGAACTGTACTCTCTGACCTGTTAACTTTCCTCAGTCTTTCCAGGCCTTTTTTTTTGCCTATCTTAAGGCTTAGAACTGTGGCCTGGGTGCTCATGGCTAGCACATCACCACTTGAACCATACTGCCACTTCCAGCTTTTTCTGAGAAACTTACTGGAGATAAGAATCTCATGGAGGGGCTGGGAAGTTGGCTCAGTGGTAGAG
>NW_012267504.1:116324-153042 GCF_000151885.1 Dipodomys ordii | reverse complement strand
GTTTTTTTTATTGTGAAAATACCATACAGAGGGGTTACAATTACATGGGCAAGGTAATGAGTACATTTCTTATCAAGCATTGTTGCCTCCTCCTTTGCTTCCCTTTCCCATCACTTCCCATCTCCGCCCCCCGTGTCTCCCCATTCCCCCGTCCCCCCAATCTCCTTTATCCTCCTGCCCACACCAAAATTGTAAAGTTCGTTTTTCGACATAAGGTGTTGTACATTTCATTGTTGCGAAGGGTCCACCTGTATCCCTATTTAAACAATTAGTTTTTTCCCTTCCCCTCCGCAAATTATACCAACGTCAAACACAGTGAAAACAGGGGTTATACCATGGGGGAGGGACATATAAAGTGACAAAGAAATATCTTTTAAATATGTTAGAAACAATAGCAAGAAAGAAAAAAAACATTTGAGTCCTTATCTTGATGTTCATTTTGCCTAATATCAACTTATCTGACCGTTTCTGCTTGTCTCAGACATATCTTAGTTATTGCAGATAAGGGAAACCACGGGACCTATGTTTCTTTGCACCTGGCTTACTTCACTTAATATATTTTTTTCCGTCTTTCCATTTCCTAACAAATGGGGCAATGGCATTCTTTTTGATGGAGGCATAGAATTCCATTGTGTATATATACCACATTTTCTTGATCCTTTCATCTCCTGAGAGGCATCTGGGTTGGTTCCATATCTTAGCTATGGTAAATAATGCTGCAATAAACATAGTCATGCTGGTAGCTTCAGTTAGAAAGGCTATAATCAAGACCTCTAATAACATCAGATGCTGGAGGGGATGTGGACAGAAGGGAACTTTACTGCATTATTGATGGGAGTGTAACCTTGTTCAACCATTTTGGAAAGTAGTATGGAGGTTCCTCAAAAGACTCCACATAGAGCTCCCCTATGACCCAGCACTCCCACTTTTGGGCATTTACCCAAATGATCACAAACAAGACCCAATTCAGCTTTCTAAGAACTTTCTCTATAGCAAGACCAGTTCTGCATAAGTAAAAAAAAATATGCAAGATTTATGTGTTCTTTGTGGCATAAATGTAATTTGGAAGATAATGGAGAGTCTGTCTTTAATAGGTATTCATACTTAACCTCAATGGTGAAGCTAAATGGACTCTAGACATTCACTGAAGCCAAAAGAGTATATGCATAGTGTTTGAAAAGGCTCATAGCTAGGTGTAAATGTTCATAGGAAACAATGTTGTGGGCTGGAAGGTGGCTCAATGTTAGAGTGCTTGCATCGTATGCATAAGACTCTGGGTTTGATTCCTCAGCACCACATAAGCAGAAAAAGCCAGAAGTGGAGTTATGGCTGAAGTAGGAGAGTGCTAGCCTTCAGCTGAAGAGCTGAGGGACAGCGCTCAAGCCCAGAGTTCAGGCATCATGACCGACAAAAAAAAATGGAAATAGTGTTGCATAAAATGAATTCCAAGAAAAGGAAACAAGACATGCTTTTTAGTTGCTGTTGTTGTTTTTTGGTTTTTTTTTCTGTCTTATTAGTTAGTATTTGGAAGGTTAAGGTGGGCACAGAAAAGTTGGGACAAATACAACAAAGGTAAATAAATACAACAGTGGTACTTGCTAAATACTATGTGGAAATTTAACTGTACATCTTGTCAGTGGGGGACAGGAAGGGAAAACTGGAAGAGAGCCAGGGAAGGGGAAACATGGTTGAAAAAGAATTGGACTCTTTACTTGATTACAGTTGGACTCTTTACTTGATTACAGTAACTGTAGTTTCTCTATAGAACAACTTGAGAACCACAATAAAATATTTAAAATTTCATTATTGAGTAGTGGAGAACGGGTTTCCTTGAGATAAACATGTATAGCAAAATTAATTCCATAAATAATTTAAGGCCATGAGGTGTATTATTTCAAATAGCAGTATCATCAATTGCTACAATTTAAGTACTGAAAGATGGAAGACTTTGGTTCTGTAATCCAAATACAAAAACTTTTCCTTGGACTTGGATACATTAGGGAATACTAGGATGAGTTAGAGAATTTCTTAAGAAGTCAGAGACTTACCTGTCCCATTAGAAATCTCATTCTCTACGCAAGGTGCACAGTCAAAGCAACAGACAGCCTTTCCCACCTGAGGGGATTTCCGGAATCCAGGACCACAACTCTCACTGCAAACAGAGTGAAGAGGCTGAGGAAAATCAGATATGTGTTGGTAACTATTCAGTATATTAAATGACATTCAAAACGAACAGGTGTTCCTAAACATTTGACCATTAAGCATAATTATTTTATGTACTTAGAGCCAATTAATTGATTGGATGTTATTTTAGATTTTCTGACACAATCCACAAAGGCTTTTGTGCTATAGCCTTCAACTTCAGCCCATGATACTATTGAGAATTGTGGAACCTTTACGAGGTGGCTCCTAAGGGTAAGATATTTCTGGCCACTTGCCAGAAACTTCCTTGAATTCATAGCGGTTTTCTTTTGTCAGTCATAGGTCTTGAACTCTGGGCCTGGGCATTGTCCCTCAGCTCTTCAACTTAAAGAGAGCACTTTACCACTTGAGCCACAGAGCCACTTCCAGTTTGCTGGTGGTTTATTGGTGATAAGAATCTCATGGAATTTCATACAAGAGCTGGTTTTGAACCATGATCCTCAGATCTCAGTTCCCTTAGTAGCTAAGATTACAGGCAGGTATGAGCAACTGGTGCATGGCTCATAGCATAACTTTTGTCCTACTGATTTGTGAAATATGGAAACAAGAAGTAAAATACTCATTGAAACTTTTAATGCCATGGTAGACCCCAGGCCCCTCGTATGTTCCTATTTGTGTTCCATTTGTTTGAGATCACAATTTTCCTCTGGTGAATCCTCTCACCATGGATGCCTAAATAACAGGTCAACTAAGGGTGGATGGAAACATCCACTGAGGGAGAAAAATAAACCTTTCAACCTTATGAAATTATTGCTTTTTCAGATATTTTGTTATAATACTAAAATATGATTATAACAGATGTCATCTAGATTTCATGATAAATGAGCACTTAGAAATGTTCAATTAGTATATTTCTGTCCCATCTAAAGTGAATCAGACAATTTCAAGTTAAAACTCATTAAATGTACAATACTGGATGATTAGTGAGCACAAGGGACATAAGATATAGGAGTCCTTTTTGCTTACTTATAATGAGTTCTAATCATTTGTGTTATCTTGAACCCACCTCGGTAGTTCCTATGGCCCACTCTATCATATCATTAGAAACAGACAGTTGATGACCATGAGGAGCATTTGGAGAAAACTTCCCAATTTTCACTTTGAGTTCAAGACCTTCTGGAAAATTCCAAATATTCAAAATATCATACTCTGCCTCTAATTTCCTTTCCTCGTTCAAAATCACTTGGTCTCCAGCAGGATTGTAAAATTGTATGTTCTTCAGAAAAGGGTGCAGCTACAAGAGATACATCATGTCATGGTAAAGAGAATCCAAGAGTTGAAACAGAAATGCTGAATTCAACCAAAGCTCTTATTCTCTTTAATCCTTACTTTATCATTAAAAATTAACACAGATAGCAAATGAAGTCTCACTAAAGAATGTGTAGAGGGAATTAAAAGGTCATGCTTCTGAATTCTGGTTTCTACAAGGCATTTTGTTTCAAGAGAAATCACCTTTACATAACAATGAATAAGACAATAATCAGTTGGCTACCTAAAAGTTTTGTGGAACTCATAATTCTATCAATACCCCAGTAATTTTATTGGCAAATAGATGACATATAATGTGGAATAAACAAGGTTATTTATTTTTGTACATTTACTTATTTAATTTTTAATTTTTATTTCTGTATATTATGGGTCTTGAACTCAGAGCCTAGTATTATCCCTTAGCTTGTTCACTGATGGCTACCATTCTACCACTTTGGGCCACAAAGCCAATTCTAGTTTTCTGGTTGTGAATTGGAGATAATAATCTCAGAGACTTTCCTGCCTACACTGGCTTCCAACAGTGATCCTAATATCTGTCTCCTGAGTAGCTAGGATTAGAGGAGTGAGTCATTGGCACTCAGCTCATTTAATTTCTTAACATGTTAAATATGGAAATTGTCCATGATTCTTTTTATTATCTTTATGTGATATCCAGAATCAGTGTGTGAGTACAAGCTATCTCAATGTGCTCATTCATCATTCTACTTCATCTTTTCCAAACCCTCCATCCTTTAAGTTTCTTTCTAAGAAACAAAATCATTAGAATAATTAAGAACTTAAAGAACAGATCATCCTTTGCTATTGAGAAGCTGCTAGTGAAAAGACTGATTGTAAAAGCATTCAGTGTGAGGTTATTGTGGTAACTTGTAAGAGCAATATTTGGGAAAATGACACAAATATCCAATGCTATTTTTCTCTAAGAGCACGTGAAGAGAGGACTGGAGTAACCTTACAAATATTTTTTAAAGTACAATTCCTCTTGGGTCTTTTGCAAAAGTTTTGAATGTATTAAAATTTACTTTGTTTTTCATATATATATTTGAAAAGGGGAGGTATTACCTGTGCAGGGGAAGGCACCCTCCATCTCCCATTACCCATTGCTGGCTCTTCTGTTTGAAGAAGAAGTATCTCATGAAGAGCCCATGACACAGCATAGACAGCATTATAGATATTGTAACTCTCTTCAGACATGGCCATGTCAAAAATTTGCACAGGCAACCATTCCAAGGAGGCAGCATGTGGACAGTTCTCCCACATTACACAGTCAGACTCAAAATGGGAGCAATTAAAAGAGAAAAACCACAACTTAGCAAGGTAAAAGTCTTCTGGGTATTTGGAAGGGTTGACTTCCCTGATAAAATCTGTAAATCCAGCTATGTCTTCATGGTGATATGAAAAAATGAGAGGTACATGGAATGAGCCTAACATGAAATACTTCCTCCCAATGGATAAATCACACTGTGAGTTCAAGAGCCAAACTTTGCTTGTTATTAAATATTGCCCAAGATATACCATTAAGTCTAGCAGGTATTCCTTTTTACCATAAATGATAAGTACATTTGCTGATGATTTATTGATCTGGTTCTGAATTGTCATGATGTTAATTACTTGTGTCAGAGTACTGCCAGAAATCATATGTTCAAAGGCTACACAGATTTTGTTCTTGTCCATTGCTTCTCTCAGTTCTGAAAGGATTGATAAACCATTCTCATCTTGTGAGATCAATAGCCCTACCCAGTTCCAGCTGAAATGAAGCAGTAAGGAGACCATGGCAATCGCTAGAAATGTGTCCTTTGGGGACGTTTGATAGAGAGAAGGAAACTTGCCATGGTCACTCAGGGCAGGATCAAAAGCCCCAAAGGTAAGCTAAAGGGAAAGAAAAATGGAGGCTTACAAGTACGAAATTTCTTATACATCACAACCTTAGTCTTGATTTATATTCAGCAACAGGTTGAATTGGGTGAAAGGAAAAGTTTGGTTTTAAAATTTTTAATTAAATTGTAAAAATTATTTTTAAATCATTGTACAATGATTTTTCAACTGAGTTTGTCAATTATGTATATAATGCCCATTGATCATTATCCCATTGTTGCTATTATTCTTGCCTCTTCTATACCAACATTACTCATTCCCTTGCTCCTCGTTTCATTTGCCCAAATATACTTGAATACTATGAGTATACTTGTACATTATTCCTCTTTTTTAACCTGCATCATAATCCTTTTAATATCATACCCCTTACATATTAAATCTTTAATTCCATAGTGTTAACTGTCCAGAGTGGTTACACCATGGAAATCCACTTTTTTTTCTTATGTGGTGCTGGGGAATCGAACCCAGGGCCTCATGCATGCAAGGCAAGTGCTCTACCACTGAGCCACCTTCCCCACGGAAATCCACTTTTGTATATACCATAATTTAGCTAATTTAATCATGTATATGTGTTTCTGGTCACTTATAGGTTCTTATACTGATTTTGCATCCCATGTTTATATTTTAAATTCAACTTCCACAGATGAGAGAAAACATTTTGCTTTTCTATCTTAACTTTATTTACTCAATAACTTCATGTTTTAATCATTTCCCACTTCCTGATTGCTTTCTAAAAAATTATTCCACAAGCCCTAGGCTCATGGTCATCCCATGGTTTTCTCTAATATTTTCTATTCTCATTTAAATGATGAGAGGCTGGATAACAAAGTATATTGGAGTACTTAACTTTAGACATTATAAAAAAGCATATGTCTTTATGTTATGACTTTTTCTAGCATTTTCTTATAGTAATTCAAAATGGAATCAAAGTAGACATCTTACACCTCCCTCTCTCCTTCACCTGCGGAAATCTGTAGAGTTCCAACAGTGTTCCAATCTGCACAGATGTCATTCCTGATGTTCCTGCAAGTACTGCTACAAAATTACTTTCTCCTATGCAAGTGTAGTTAGGGATCTTGCTCGGCCCAGAAAGCCAAATAAAAGGGTTCTCAAAGGCAGACCAAGCTCTGAAATCAGCATTATAGATATCAAATCCCAAAGTCATGTTGTGTAAAAGATTGGGATTCTTGTTGATTTCTTCAACAACAAAAGCCAAAGCCAGGACAAGCTGATAGTACTTGAAAACAAACCTGCACAGGAGACATAAGAAATTCATCAAGAATAATCCAAAACTTATCTTCACATCAATGCATTGACTTTGGTGGATTCAATGTTTGTTTCTCTACAAATTAAATATATTGAAAAATTGTACCTTTTATGAGATATTAGTAATATCGTGTCTATATATAATCCCAAAGAGCTTGATTCTTTCTCTTTCATAGGTAACCCACCAAAAAAGCATACCCTCCATTAAGCATGGAGTGGCCTTTCATGAGACACCAAATATTCTTTTGTTTTATTGTTGAGGTAATTACCACTACATGTATGAAAAATAAGTCTTTGATTTTTGAGCCACTCACTTTAAGTTATATGGCTATCTGGAGGCCATGCTAATTTAGATAATGTATCAATTTAAGATCAACTTTCAAAGGTAGAGCAAGGGGTCATATGAGGAAGGCCCTGTGGTTTTCCTTGCAGCACCAACACATCAAACAACTCTTTCTGTACTAGCTACCAGAAAAAATAGTTGAAGCCTCAAGAAAACAGTCTAAATCTCATATGTGTAACAAACAAATGAGATGCTTTAAAAATGCAACAGAAAGTCATTTTCCATATCACTCTCCTCCACTACATTCCAAGAAACTCCTCACGAGGAGATGAGCCTCCAAACTGGGGGATGGAAAGAGAGTTGTAACAAAATAAAGCCTTAGTCTGAAATCCC
The DNA here is from genome assembly GCF_000151885.1 of Dipodomys ordii. Classification (NCBI taxonomy): domain Eukaryota; kingdom Metazoa; phylum Chordata; class Mammalia; order Rodentia; family Heteromyidae; genus Dipodomys; species Dipodomys ordii. Next base: position 145,757 of record NW_012267504.1, on the reverse strand, counting down.
TGTTTTAAGGCCAACAGGGTGAAATTTAGTGCTGAGAAATGCCTTGATGATGAGTACTTCCTTAACAAGACATGTAGATTGAGATAATGAGAAGGAAAGGGTTCAGGGAGTAAGAACATCAAAGATCTCTACCCTCTCCAAAACCAGCCCTGGCTGGAAAGACTGTAAGATGCTTATCTCCAATTAACTTTCAAGAAAACTGGAAGTAAAGTTGTGGATCAATTAATAAAAGCACTATCTTTGAGCACAAAAAGATTAGGGACAGAATGAAGGCACTGAGTTCAAACTCCAGTATTACTAAAATAATCATAGTAATAATAACCCTTATGTGGAAGAGTAATGCAAAAGCAAAACTGAATGTGTGAAAGAGAGAAAGAATGTGTGAAAAGGTTATTAGAAATTGGCAATTGTGTCTCTGGACACCAGTGGCTCACACATATAATTCTATCTACTCAGAAGCCTGAGATTTGAGGATCACAGTAGGGAGGCAAGCCAGTGGCAGTTAAGCCAAGAGACTCATATCATCATTTAACAACCAAAATGCCAGAATGGAACTGATGCTCAAGTGGTATAGTGGTAGCACTGAGTGTAATCCTAACTACTCAGGAGGCTGAGATGCCAGGATCACACTTCAAAGCCAGCCATAGTAGAAAACCCCATATGATCCTTATCTGCAAGTAACTAGCAAAACACTGGAAGTGGAGCTGTGCCTCATGTGGTAGAGTGTTAACCTTGAGCAAATAAATCAGGTACAGCACCCAGTACCTGATTTCAAGTCAAAACAAACCAAGTTTAGGATGATCAAGGTCAATCAAACAGTCCACCCTCTCATCTTGGACAAGCTCTCCTATGATCAAGTCCTGTCAAGTCTGCAAATGAAAAGGAAATCATAGTACATAAGTGTGCCCCTGTTTTCCTAACAGCTGACTTCTCAATAAAATCTGCCCAAACCAGGACAGAGGGGCAGGATACCTTTACACCACTGTTGGTATGATACCAAGTATCCACCATGTGTACTGCATTTAGTAAAGATATCCCATAGTACTGAAGGAGAGATCAAGATATTTCCTGTCAATCAAGGTTAAGGAAATTTATCTCTATTAGATATCTTCTATAAAGAATAGGAGAGAAAAATTTTCATTGCAAAAAGTTAATGACAAAGAAAAGAAGACAATGATGTATAAAACTTTCTGATGAATGATAATACAATCTGATAATGTGCTAACATTTTATATATGCTATTAACTATACACATATTTCTTAGAAGAAGAAAAGTATTATCAACTTCACAACTATATTTTCAAGTATATATACCAAATAAGCAGAACAAGCTGGAAAAACACAAGAAAAATATCAAGTCCAGCTATCTCAACTGCCACTCATGATAATCACCCGACGGAGCAGTTAATGAATAATCCAGAGGCGAGTTCCCCAAATGCTCTACAAACACTATTGGTAAACATGCTGAATGAAAAGATTGAAAGCCTGAAAAGGACTCTGTGTGGGTGTGATAGGAAAATGAATCAGTGAGAGTGGGAAAAGCATGAGCTTTATGAGGCTAATCAAAAAATGATACAGGAATTTCAGGAGCATGATTAGGCTAACCAAAGATTACTACGGGAACTTTGTGAGTGTGAGGAAGCTAATCAAATTTTAACACAAGAATTGCATGAGTGGGATGAGCATAGACAAAGATTAATGAAGGCTTTCATGGAATCCAAAAACAGACAGATGAAGGAATCCAGGGAGTCCACAGAGGGAATGCTGAATGGAGCCCATCAGAAGGAAAGGGAATCCAATGAAACCATAACCAATGAACTAAGGGATTAGCGAATGAACACTAAAAACCAAATTAAGGAAGTAAAGAAGTCTGTACAAGTTGTAAAACAAAGCTCCAACAAAGAATTTGAAGCAATCAAAGGAAATACAAAACAAAGTAGAAAGTCTTGACAGTAGGTTAGACCATGTAGAAAATCGAATCTCTAGGATTAAAGACAGTCTAGATATTAAAGAGAAACTTTAGAGAAGTATTTAAGACAAATCCATGAAATATGATAGATCTAATCAACATTTAGAAGACAATATCAGAAAGCCTAATCTGAGACTAATGGGTGTAGAGGAGCACCTAGAGACAGAAGTTAATTGTCTAGGAATTTTATTTAAGAAGATCCTAGCAGAGAACTTCCCAAATATGCAAAAAAGATAGGACTATTCAGATACAAGAAGCTTTTAGAACATCAACCAGACCAGACCAGAACAGGACATTGTACCATCACATTTTAATCTGCACAGGATCAATTCAGACCAACAAGGCTTCCCCTATAAATGGAAGCCAATTAGAATAACTTCAGATTTCTCAGCAGAGACAAAGCAAGAAGAGCCTGGAATGCATATGCCATGCCCTAAAGACAAACAGCTATCAACCAAGAATACTCTTCTTCATAATGGATGGTCAAGTAATAACCTTCCATAGCAAAGAAAAACTGAAGCAATATATTTCCACCAAACCAGCCCTACAAAAGATACTTAAAGTTGTCCTACACATAGAAAACCAACAAGACCACAATAAAAGCTAAAAAAGAGCCCCCAAACAGAGAATCCCATAATCATAGGAGGAACCCAGTTGGCATAGTCCCCAAGAAGGTGGATACCATGGCAGGAATTACCAAACACATCTCAGTCACAACTCTCAATATTAATGGACTTAATTCTCAACTTAAGCCACATAGACTGTCTAGTTGGATCAAAATGCAAGATCCTTCTATCTGCTGCCTTCAAGAGACACACCTTGTGTAGAACCAGTAATAAGAGATATCCCACCCAAGAAAACGAAGAAATGGATGGATTTACAGCTGAATTCTACAAGGCCTTCAAAGCAGAACTCACACCAAAAACTCTTCTAACTCTTGAATGATATTGAAAAATGAAAATTCCCTACAAACTCTTTTTTTGAAGCCATCGTGACCCTCATCCCAAAACCAGGCAGGGACTCATCAAAAAAAGAGAACTATAGACCCATTACTTTGATGAACATTGATGCAAAATTTCTCAAAATAATTTTGGCCAATTGACTTCAACAACTCACCGAAAAAATTCGTACTCCACAATCAAACAAGATTCATTTCAGGGATGCATAGCTGGTTCAATATATGCAAATCAATTAATATAATTCATCACATCATCAAGAGCAAGGAGAAAAACTACATGCTTATCTCAATAGATGCAGAAAAAGCATTTAAGATCCAATACCCCTTTATAATGAAAACTTGGGAAAAATTAGGAATCCAAGGAACATTCCTTAGTATAATAAAAGCTGTGTAATACAAACCTATAACCAGCATTAAACTTCATGGAGGAAAACTAAATCTATTTCCTCTAAACTCAGGAATGAGACAAAGATGTCCATTCTCTCTACTCTTCAATTTAGTATTAGAATGCCTAGCTACGGCAATAAGAAAAGATGCAAATATAAAGGGGATCCAAATAGGGAAATATGAAGTAAAACCCTCCCTCTTTGCAGATGACATGATCTTGTATTTAAAGAATCCCATGGACTCCACTCCCAAATTACTCAAGCTGATTTGAAACTTTGGCAAGGTAGCAGTGGCTTTTCTGTATGCCAACAATGAAAAGAGTGTGGCTGAAATCAAGAAAGCAACTCCTTTTGTAACAGTCCCACAAAAAACTAAAATACCTAGGAATTAACTTAACCAAAGAAGTGAAGTACCTCTACAATGAAAACTTTAAAAACCTGAAAAAGGAAACTAAAGCAGAATTTAGAAAGTTGAAAACCTCCCAAACTCTTGGATTAGGAGGATTAACATCGTGAAAGTGGCAATGCTGCCAAAGCTTATCAATAAGATACCTATCAATATCCCAAATTCATTCTTCAAGGAAATAGTAGAAGCTACCCCAAATTCATATGGAACAATAAAAGAAAACAATCCTTAGCAGAAAGAGCAGTGTTGGGAATAGCAATACCAAATTTCAAACTCTACTACAAAGCGATAGTAATAAAAACAGCTTGGTACTGGCACAAGAACAAACCTGAGGAACAATGGAATAGAACTGAAGACCCGGAAATGAACCCATAGACCTATAGCCACCTATTCTTCGATGAGGGAGCTAAAAAATAGAATGGAATAAAGACAATCTCTTTAGTAAATGGGGCTGGAAAAATTGTTCGAACGCCTGTAGAAAACTAAAGCTTGATCCTTATACATCACCCTTCATCAGAATCAACTTCAAATGTCTCAAGGACCTTGGAGTCAAAGCAGACACAGTCAAAACATTACAGGAAAGAATAGGAGAAACTCTAGGGTTTCTTGGCATTGGCCAAAATTTTCTTAATAAAGACACAGAAACACAACAAATCAAAGAAATATTTGACAAATGGGATTGCATGAAACTTTAGAGCTTCTGCATGGCAAAAGACATAGCTATCAAGATCAAAAGAAAGCCCACAGATTGGGAGAAGATCTTCACTAGCCAAACAATGGACAAGAGTCTCATATCTAAAATATAATTAGAACCCCACAAACCCTCAAAGAAACAGCTGCTGGATAAATAAATGGGCTAACCACTTAAAGAGAAACTCCTCTGAAAAGGAAATAATTATGGCCAATAAAAACATGAAGAAATGCTCAACTTCTCTAGCCATAAAAGAAATGCAAATCAAAACAACATTGTGATTCCACCTCACCCCGGTTAGAATGGCTATAATCAATAAATTGAATAATAGCAGATGCTGGAGGGGATGTGGTCCCAAGGGAACCCTACTGCATTGTTGGTGGGAGTGTAAACTCGTTCAACCACTTTGGAAAGCAGTATGGAGTTCCTCAAAAACTCCCCTATGTCCCAGCAATCCCACTTTTGGGCATTTACTCACATGATCACAAACAAGACCATACTAAAGCTACCAGCACAACTATGTTTATTGCAGTATTATTTCCATAGCTAAGATATGGAAGCAACCCAGATGCCCCTCAGTAGATGAATGGATTAAGACAATGTGGTATATATACACAATGGAATTCTATGCCTCCATCAGAAAGAATGGCATTGTCCCATTTGTTAGGAAATAGAAAGACTTGGAAAAAATTGTATTAAGTGACCAGATAAAATGATGGTAAGCAAAATGAACCCCAAGATAGGGACACAAGTGGTTTTTTTCTTCTTTGCTATTGTTCCTTAAGTATTTATGATGTACAATGTGATGTTTTTGTTTCATTGTATGTTCCTCCCCCATGTTATAAACCTGTTTTCACTGTATTTGACGTCGGTGCCCTGCATCGTGTATATACACTTCTCTAGCTTGGAGACGGGAAGGGAAAAAGCAAAATGCTTAAATAAGGATAATGGTTGACTCATTGTAGCAATGAGATTTACAAGATATTATATTGAAAATGAACTTTACAATTTAAGCAGGGAGTGGTGGAGAAAGGGAGGAGGGGAGTGTAGTTTGGAGGTGGGAGGGAAAGGATGGTAGGGGAAAAACAAAGGAGGAGTTTACAATGCTTGATAGGAAATGTACTCATTACCTTGCTCATGTAAATGTAACCCCTCTGTACAGTATTTTTACAATAAAAATGTATTAATGTTTCTGTACAGAAACAAGAAAGACAATCCCATAACTCCTACCAAAAAAAATCCCCAATTTGCCAAAGCTCTCCAGAGGCAAACTAGTGTGACTCCTACTTTCAATTATAGTAGAGAGCCATAGTAACATAAAAACTGCACTTTCATAAAAACATATATCAATGTAATAGAAGACCTAGAAATAATATCAATTCACTATATTCATCTTATTTTTACAGTCGTTGTCCAATCCTACATTACTGGAAGTTAACACCCATATTAAATATGGAACTGTGAAAACGGAGTATCTATATGACAAATACTTAGGCCTGATCTTTCCTTTCATATTTTCCAAAAGGATAAAAGTCAAAATTCATCACAATTCTGAATAGGAAACTTGAGAATTGGAAAATTGCAGATACAGTCATAGTAGAAACTATTCAAGATATAGGCACAGGAATACTTCTTGATAGGATACAAATACTTCATAAAATAGCAAAAGTTGTGTTCTGCATTGGACACAGTGGTATAATCATTTGTTTCACTCACAAGAGGAAGAATCCAATCCTCAGCACAGTTTACAAATGTGATTTTATAAAACTGAAATCTTTCATCCAGTCAAGCATTGAGGCTCATGTCTGAAGTTATCAAAGTTTAAAGCCATCTTGGACACCAAAGTACTCTGAGACTTATCTCAAATGAACCAGCAATAAGGTAAAACTGCAGCTATGCCTCTATTGGTGAAGTACCATCCTTGAGCAAACATATCAAGCAAGGGGGAGAAACATCTTGTCTAAAGCAGATCACTAGCACCAAAATAAAAAAATTTTGTTTTAAATTTTCAGTACAACAAAAGAAATGTTTAACGAAGACACAGGCAAATAAATGGTTATCAACTTTTGTTAGCTATTCATCTGTTAAGGCTTAATATCATAGTATAAAACAACACCGAAATTTAAACACCAATACAAAACCTAATCCTACCATGAAACAGACAGATAAAGTGAAAGACTTTTTTGAAATGAAAAAGTACAAATAGGAAATCCATACAGGAAACATATCAAACCATTATAACAATCAGCACAATGCAAACCATAGGTATTCTGAAATACCTTATCATATAACCCAGAATGGCTATCTTCAAAACACAAAGTAACAAATTTGGTGAAGATATGTACAAATAAGAAACAATGAAGATACCTCAGGATATTAACAAAAAAGCTCATATTTGACACATATATATCAATTCTAGCTATCGCTCCAACTTATCAAGCTCAGGTTTCTATACAGATGAATGTGTAAACATGGATGTCATTTTATACCAACTATCCAATTTATAGAATTACTCAGAATGTCCAAAACACATGAGTAAATAGGATATGCCTTCTGTATATGAAGACAAGTTTTCTTTGGAAAAAAGAAGAATAAATCATACATTTTCTTTTGCAAGAAAAATACTTAAAAAGAGAAACAGAAAATTATAGATATGGAAGGAGAAACAGCATGTGTGATGAGACATAATAAATGGTCACAAATAGTGGGGGTGACTACAAAGTGCATGGCATGAAATAAAGAAACACAGTAAGAAAACATATAGTTACCCCAAGTCCTGCATTGTAGTCACAATTGAAAAACATTGAAATAACACCTATTGGTGTGGCATTGAGTTCATCCCTTCCAGTGACATCCAATTGCCATGCTGCATTTATCTGTATAGAGGACTTCATAAATGATACATAATGATCTTTAACTTGTAACACACATAAATTTTAGAAACTGGATCATAGGATAATGAGGCCAGACTTCTCTGATTTCCACTAGCAGATCTTGCATACCTGTAAGTAGCTGAGAAACATCCTTCAGCTACAACCTTAACATTCAATGTGTCTGTGTAAGTGCACTAACAAAGACACTCAAATATAATTTACAGTATCAAGGGAAAGAAAATAAGGTGAATGTGAAAAACTAGAGGCGCATAAGAAAGACAAATATCTAGGAATGGCATGGAGGGTTAGGATGTATACAAATCTATTCCAAAGCAGTGAAAGAATTCCTGATCCTGTCATCTCTGCCTCCAAATGTGGCCAGCCACCTCACAGTCTATCCTTGTCCCACCAGCACTGGAAAAGAGGTGGTAACCATTTGCTATAGACAATGACCTTCTGTTGCAATAGGAATCAAATAGCGATTCTGGGATAAAGCAAATTGCCCATGGCTGGAAAGGAGAACCTACATGGAGAGAAACCAGAGACCTCTCTTCCACCTTGGAATCATATAAATAAATGAATAAATAAATAAATAAAGCCCCAAATAAAACCAATAGTACATCTAGTCACTTGATGAGAGTTTGGGGAAGAGTTGTGAGGCCCCAGAGGTTCTTCAGGCATTCCTCATCCTGAAAACAACAGCATAACTGGAAACAAAACTATGGAGGTATTACTTACATTTTGTTTGCTTCATCATGGGAAGCATCGCTGTTTCTGCGATCTGTTCCCAAAGTGTAGAGAGGGAAGAACCCAGCAATCATCACATCTCCATCTATGTGTGCCCTGTGCTTCATTCTAGAAAAGCAGGCAGTGCCTTCTAAGGAGCTGACAAGGAGTGGAAACTGGAGAAGAAGGAGGATGAAAATCAAAAGGAACATCACTGAAGCATCTGCCAAGCAGGAATGCTGGCTGGAAGTAAAGCCTGTGGGATCCGGTGCAGATATATAGATTTTATTTATGTCTATGTGTATATGTAGCTTTTTGTTAACAGTGATGGCTACTTAGTTTCTTTCATTGTAACCTTCAGCATTTCCGGGTAGAAATGTGGAAAACTCCCAGCCCTGCGGTTCTGCATCTGAGGCCCAACAACCAGGAAATAAAAATGTTGGAAAACATGTTTACCCGTTGTCCTCTCCACCCCAGGTGTTATGCTTTCATCCATGACCACAGAGAGTAAGACCTTGGGGATGAAGTTCTCTTGTTAGATTCTGTTGGAAGCCTGGATTAGCAAATGATTTGTATGAAGTCTATTAGGGCTGATTCAACTGGAAAACATCAATAGATTCCATGTCACGTGAAAAGTGAGATGGTGCGCAAAGGTTCATGCCAGGGAGATGTCAACCCAAGTCTTTAGCACTCAGAGGACATCTCACACACCCAATGTCTAAAATAGCAACAGAAAATTGCTGGTTGACCCAAGCCAATTTCAGTAGAATCCCATGCAGAAGACTCCACAAATATTTCCATCTATGCTTGCCTGGAGAATGAGTGATCGATCATATTGAATTCAGCAATGGCTGATACTGCAGAAGTTGAGCTGCAGAATTGTATTCTGAACTTGACCTTCACAATTGGCAATATCACTGGACAACCGGAGTACATGGGTCAATATACTGCCATGAAGCATCAATACATTCACTACCTTGGGTGTCTGTATTTATGCTTTTCTGAGTACCTGTGCCTGCCCAAACAATCCTTTCTCCCCTATCAAAACCATCTCTGTAATTTCTACCACTCAAATATATTGGACATTGGATCTATACAAACTTCTCAATGGCCCTATAAAATGGCTCTAAAGTGCAGTGACTTTATTGTATTCCAGGCTATTTTGTGGAATGCACACTGTGATACACTTTCCTGGAGTCATTATATGTTGGACAGAAAAGAAATTGCATGTGAGCATAAGTCAAGGACAGAACAATCTAATGATGTGCTAATCATATATTGTACCATGGACCACACTAACACAGCATGCTATTAGTAGGGCTAACAATGGAAGTGTGGGTTATGGAATTCACAGAAACTTTCCATATTTTCTATTTAATGCTTTTGCAAACATAATGGAACTCTGAATAACCTGTCTTTGTGGTGATAATACAAAATTTTCTAATGAGGCTACACTTGGTCTTAATCATTCTGATACTTATTGCAGTAAATAAAATTTTAGCACATTTTTATACTCTTTAATACTGTCAATCAGTTGTAAAAGTTTTCTTTTTTAAAAAATATTTTTTTGGGGGTCCAGTCGTGGGACCTGAACTCTGGGCCTGGGTGCTGTCCCTCAGCTCTTCAGCTCAAGGCTAGCGCTCTACCACTTGAGCCACAACACCACTTCCGGATTTTTTCTTTTTTGCTTATGTGGTGCTAAGAAATCTAACCCAGGGCCTCTGGCATGCAAGGCAAGCTCTCTACCACTGAGCCACCTTCCCAGCCCCAGTTGTAAAAGTTTTCTTCTGATCATTTCTACATATACATGCAATTTGCTCTGATCAGATTCGAACCCTTCATGACAAATTCATTCACTACTTCTCTTATTAAAAGAATGTCTGCTGGTTTTATTTTTCCATTTTCATATATGTGCAAGAAGTACATTGACTTTGGTCCGCTTCCTTCCCTTCTGCATCTCCATTTACTGCCCCATTTCATCTTTATAATACTTACAATAGGATATGATCTCAATTACACTTCTGTCCTTCATTTTAATGTATAACTGTTAGAATAGATTCACTGTGTATTTCACAGCTGCATATGTAATATTTCAACCTAAATATCCCTACATATTACTTCCTTTTTCCTCATCTCTCCTCTAGATATTAACCAATAGCTTGCATTGAGTGTAGATCTTCAGCCACACATGTACTTTGTTCTTACACGTATTTTATAATTCTATTTTCTCCTCTCTCTTCTCCTAACCTTTTCAAAGAATACCATAATTACAAAAATGTTTGTGTGTGTGTGTGTGTGCGTGTGTGTGTTTCTTAAGTATGTATATATGTTGTCTTTAGGTCTGGCTCCCATATTTGAGAAAAAGCATGTGACCTTTGTCTTTCTAAACCTGGCTTATTTCACATGATAATCATCAGTTATCTGCATTACCATACCAATAAATATTCCTGTTCTGATTGTGAATAATATTTTAGAAAGCATCTATTTTCATAGTTGACTAATATGAATATTTATGCAGTATACTTGGGTGTCCAAGTGTGATTATTGTACCTTCAATTACATTCTTTTGAATATCCAGCCTAGTATGACATAATTGGCTGGCATAGGAGACCTATTTTTAGTTCTTTGGAGAAACTCCATACTTATTTATATAATGGTGGCATGAATTGACTTTTCCATGAACAGTACATAAATGTTGGCTTCCTACACATTCTAACTAGCCTTTTCTGTTATGTGTGTTCTTCATGATAGTCATTCTGACTGGAGTGAGATAAAATTCAGGTTATTTTGTTTTACCTTTTCTTCATGGACACAGACGTAGATCATTTCCTCATGTATATGTTGACCCTTTTGACTTCTTGTTTTGAAATGAATCTTTAAATTCGTTTATCAAATTGTTAATTGGGTCTTCGATTCTTTAGGAGTTTAGTTGTCTGTGCTTCCTATTTATTCAGCTTATTCACTGTATTTTAGCTGTAATCTGTAGGTCAACTTTTTAGTTAATGACTTTTAGCTTTACCAAGTGAAGATTTCTAGGTTGATGGAATCCTAGCAGTCCTATTTATTGAACTATTGACATTTTAACCAAGAAGTTATGACCAAAGTTTCCATATATATATATATATATGTATATAGTAAAAATGTTGAGGTTACAGTTACATAAGTTGGGTAATGAGTACATTTTGTAGTGAGCATTGTTATCTCCTCCTTTGTTTTCCCCCTACCATCAATTCCTTCCCTACATCCCCAACTCCTCCCACACTCCCCCACCCTGAATTGTAAAGTTGGTTTTCAACATAGTGTCCTGTACATCTCATCTTCACAATGGGTCAGCCTGCATCCCCATTTAAGCATTCTGCAATATCTCTTCCCCTCCCCAAATTACAAAAATGTATATACAAGATGCAGAACACTGGCATCAAATCCAGTGAAAATAGGGGCTATACTGTGCAGGAAGAACATACAAAAGAAACTAAAGAATCACATAGTGCATTGTAAGTACATTAAAAACACTAGCAAGCAAGAAAAAAACCACTTGTGTCCCTGTCTTGGGGTACATTTTGCTTAATATTATCTCATGTGGTCATATGTGCATAGCCTTTGACCTTCTCTGCTTATCCTAGATGTGTACTAGTCATTGCAAACAAGGACCATGGGATCTATGTTTCTTTGGGCCTTTCTTACTGCACTTAATATAATCTTTTCCAAGTCTTTCCATTCCCTAACAAATGAGGGAATGTCATTCTTTCTGACGGAGGCATAGAATTCCATTGTACAAATATACCACATTTTCTTGATCCATTCATCTACTGAGGGGCATCGGGGTTGGTTCCATATCTTAACTATGGTAAATAATCCTAGGATAAACATGGTTGTGCTGGTAGCTTTGGTATGACCTTGTTTGTGATCACAAAAGTGGGATTACTGGGTCATAAGGGAGCTCTATGTGGAGTCTTTTGAGGAACTCCATATTGCTTTCCAGAACGGTTTAACAAGTTTACTCTCCCACCAAAAATGCAGCAGGGTTCCCTTTTGGCCACAAGTTTCCATTATTCCTTCATCTTTACTATCGTAGTTTCAACATTTCATGCTTGATTTAAGACTTCAATATGGAAAAGCAAGAAAAAGTCACAATGTAAGAATCCTAACAGAGCTGTCTATAGTGTGCAGGAGAAGATGGCCATAATTGTGGTCATAAGAAGAGAAGTTTTTATGCCAATGAGTGAAGAAGATGGGTCAGCACATGTGAGGCCCTGTGGACACACAAGTGGGATCTTTGCAGGCCGAGAGAACATGCTTGACCAACAGTCTAGAAGGCTCCATGCAGCCAGCAGTGAAAGCCAGTATTCCAAGAAAGGAAGCTTCTAAGGTACAAACCTTTTTTCATATCATGTATTTAAGTTTAGTAGTCTATTAGCAGATCTAGAGTTGACAAATTCTTCACATATGCTGATATGCAATCTAGTACATGCCTGTCAAGTAATGAGAAAAAACAGGAGAGAAATTTAAATATTATCTCACTAACACATGGAGAGAATGACCTTTTCCCAGCATCATTCCATCTGTAGTTTAGAATCCTTAAGGCCATTTGAGTGGAGTGGTTACCAAGTGTTTCAAGGTGAACTTAACTTGTGGGAATTAGTGAGACCCAAATACGTTTTAACTAGAATGAAATATATGCCACAGATTTCTTAAAAATGTTTAAGAAAAATGTACTATATTTCTATATTACTGTTAACCTTCCAGGTTCATAAGTGAAACATTCTCCCTCATGATGATTTATTTACTAAGCAAGAAAGGTTAGCATCTCATCAGAATATTGAAAAATCCTATCTAATGAAAAGTAGAAAAGTAACCTTCATCTACATGCATATATATATGTACATATATCCCTACTAATGTATTTTCTCTTAGACTTTTGCAAGGTACCCCTTGGTTATTTACAAGAGGCATCTGAATTCATGTAGACCTCAGTACTAAAGAACTCCCATCATTTACTTACCATGTCTTCTACTTTGTTGTGTAAAAATATCAACACATATTTAAAAGTTAATTATTCCTCTAAGTCTTTCAGTTTATTTTACCTATAAAATTAAACAGCATAAACATCTTCATCACAATTTTTATATCAATGTAATATCAGATGCTGTGGAACTTGCATAATTTTGCCCTAAAAACATATTGTGGATTTGTGATGTTTTGATATTTTTCATCTGTTTTCATCCATTTGCCTAGATTCTCTCTTTTTCAGATCCTTTGTATTTCTAACTTGCTGGTTCATCTCATTTATTTTAGTTTACTGTTCCTTTGAAGACTATCTCAAGGCTTCTCTGGTTTATTTTAATTTCTGAAGAACCTCCTCTGTATTTATTTTTGGATATGTTGGGATCATATGTGTGTTTATGCTGGTTGTAGAGCTTTTACTTAAGGTTGTAGCACTGCCCCTTAGCTTTTTCATTGTGAAAATATCATACAGAGGGTTTGCAATTGCATGAGCAAGGTAATAAGTACATTTCATATCAAGCATTGTTGCCTCCTCCTTTGTTTCCCCTATCATCCCTTCACATCCCTCCCTAAACATCTCCCCACCCCGCCAAAGTTGTAAAGTTCTTTTTTCAATGTAACATCTTGTACATCTCATGTTGCAATGGGTCCACCTGTATACCTATTTAAACAATTTGTTTTTTTCCCTTCCCCTCCACAAATTATATGAACATCAAATGCAGTGAAAACAGGGGTTATACCATGGGGGAGGGGGAACCAACCCAGATGCCCCTCAGTAGATGAATGGATCAAGAAAATGTGGTATATATGCACAATGGAATTCTTTGCCTCCATCAGAAAGAATGACATTGCCCCATTTGTTAGGAAATGGAAAGACTTGGAAAAAATTATATTAAGTGAAGTAAGCCAGGTGCAAAGAAACATAGGTCCCCCATGGTTTCCCTTATTTGCAATAACTAGTATATGTCTGAGACAAGCAGAAATGGTCAGATATGTTGATATTAGGTGAAATGAACCCCAAGATAAGCTTTTTGCTAAAGTTACAGCCAGAACTGAGTTGGCAATAAACAAAGAAGCCACATTTTGAGAGGTCAAATTGGGAGTATTTATTAGAGTGCAGGAGTCTGCTGGTGGACTCCTGTCTCAAAGATCCAAATCCAACTGAAACAGACCATATAGGAAAAGGATCATGTACCAGCAGAACTTTCCATCTCGAAAAGTAGCTCAATGGTCAGGTTAATTCTTTTCCCATAGGGAGACATCCTTCACAATTTCCATATAGGGAAACAGTGAGATAATCAAGGCAGAATCAGAGCATTCTGTGTAGCAAAGCTTTCCTACCAAAGGTTAAGCTACATGGGCTCTCTCACCCCTAGGCTTTTCAGAGCTGGGTAGAAAGCCCCCTCCACCCAGCAAGGCACCAGGATGGCTGTGAGAACAAGGCCATGTAACTTAGACCCAGTCTCCTTCTTTCAGTGGCTGTCTCACCTGAGCTGCTACTGTCTTTTTGGTGATTTATGGGAGATGAGTCCTCCCTTAGGTTAGCTAGGAACTGCAATCCTCAGATCTCAGTGAGAATTACAGGCATGATACACTGGAACCTACCTTGATATTGAGTTCTTTTTTTAAAGTTAATTTACTTTATTGTTATTATACAGGTGAGGCACAGAGAGATTACAATTACATGAGCAACTATGTGAGGTAATGAGCACATTTTCTTCCATACAGTTACTTTTGTTTACCCACTGTCCACTAGTCCTTTGCTCCCAACTCCACTGACAAGATCTATAGTTCTTTTGCACCAGTGTTCAATGAGCTCCAGTGCTATACTGTGTCACCCTTTTCTCCTGAGTTCTGTATCCTCCTGAAGATATTCACTTGAAAATACCATACATAAGAATAAGGAGACAGGGGCTGGGAAGGTAGCTCAGCGGTAGAGTGCATGCCTTGCAAGCATGAAGCCCTGGGTTCAATTCCTCAGCACCATATAAACAGAAAAAGCCAGAAGTGGCACTGTGGCTCCAGTGGTAGAGTGCTAACCTTGAGCTGAAGAGCTGAGGGACAGTGCCCAGGCCCAGAGTTCAGGCCCCATGACTGGCAAAAAAGAAAAAAAAAAGAATAGGGAGACAAAAGCATGAAAAAATAAATATAAAAAATAAAAAACAAATTTAGAATGAAGTGTTCTCTAGTTTTCATATCTTGAAGTTTGCTTGATATATACATATATAACTTTATATATAATGTCGGGGTTGGGAAGGTGGCTCAGTGGAAGAGCGCTTGCCTTGCATGCATGAGGTCCTGGGTTCGATTCCTCAGCACCACATAAGCAGAAAAAAAGAAGCCGGAAGTGGCGCTGTGGCTCAAGTGGTAGAGTGCTAACCTTGAACTGAAGAGCTGAAGGACAGCGCCCAAGCCCAGAGTTCAGGCCCACGACCGGACCCCCCCAAAAAAACAACTTTATATATAATGTGTATATATGTAGTGCATATATTATATAGAATATAGCTCTACAATATATAATGTATATATGATATATAATTGATACATAATATAATATGTAATTTATATGTATGAATATAATTATTTATTCAATGATTTAATATATAAAATAAATATATTTCATAGTTATAAATAAATATATACAAATATATTTAATTTATGCATGAAATATACATATATATATAAATTTTCATCTTACTATGAAGAACCAAGTAGGCATTGTGCCTCTCTGTTTATTTCTCACGACTGTCTCCTTTAGGTCTCAATATATCTGAGTATCTAGAATCCAGTATATTTTATCATATTTCAGTGTCTTTTAGATCTAATTTCTGCATATCAGAGATAACACACACTGATTGTTTCTATGAGCTTGGCTTACCTCATTTAACATGATTTGTTCTAATTCCATCCATTTCCCTTCCAATGACATTATTTTATTCATTCTATTGTCTGTGTAAAATTCCATTGTTTATACATGTCACATTTTTTAAATTTTATTTATTTATTTTTTATTTTATTGTGAAAATGCCATGCAGAGGGATTACAATTACATGGGCAAGGTAATGAGTACATTTCTTATCAAGCACAGCTCCATATTTGGTTTTTATAGTGGTTACTTAAGAGGTAAGTGTTGTGGACCTTCCTCCCCATAATGGCTTTGAACTGCCATTCTTAGATCTCAGGCTCTTGAGCAGCTAGGATCACAGATGTGATGAACCAAGATCTTCAATTTTTGTTTAAAGCCAATAATGGTCTGAAAAGATAATGTAGTAGCTGTTACAGAAATCACACTTTCTAATCAGATCACCATTGATATAGTTTTTATTTTTTATTTTTTGTTGTGAAAATACTGTACAGAGGGGTTTCAATTACATGGGCAAGATAACGAGTACATTTCTTATCAAGCATTGTAGATTCCCATCCTCCCCCCACCCCCCCACCCAATGTTCACCACTGAGCTACTTTCCCAGCCCCTAAAGTTCATTTTTCAACATAATGACTTGTACATATCATTGTTGCAATGGGTCCACCTGTATCCCTATTTAAACGATTTGTTTTTCCCCTTCCCCTCCACAAATTATACCGACATCAAATACAGTGAAAGCAGAGGTTATACTGTGGGGGAGGGACATAAAAGCAACAAAGAAATAATCTTATAAATGTGTTAGAAACAATCGCATGAAAGAGAAAAAAAAACATTTGAATGCATATCTTAGGGTTCATTTCCCTAATATCACCTTATCTGACCTTTTCTGCTTGACTCAGACATATACTAGATATTCAAATAAGGGAAACCATGGGACCTATGTGTCTTTGGGCCTGGCTTACTTAATATAATTTTTTCCAAGACTTTCCATTTCCTAACAAATGGGGTAATGTTACTCTTTCTGATGGAGGCATAGAATTCCATTGTGTATATATACCACATTTTCTTGATCCATTCATCTACTGAGGGGCATCTGGGTTGGTTCCATATCGTTTTTAATATTTATTAAATTTGTAAGATTTTAGTGTTTACTTAATGCATTTAAAAGCACCTATTATTTGTACAATAATGTTACATTTGGAAACAAAATGCTGAAATCAAGATACAGGTTGACCCATTGTAACAAGGAGATGTACAAGACACTATGTTGAAAACAAACTTTATAACCTGTTGGGGAGGGAGGGTTTGGGGAGGTGGGGAAGAAGGGATGGTAGGGGAAAAACAAAGGAGGGGTAACAATGATAGATGGCAAATATACTCATTACCTTACTTATGTAACTGTAACACCTCTGTACAGTATCTTTACAGTATCTGTGTGCATATGGTTCTCTGATAAGATTCACACCCTCTCTAACACACTCATCCACTTTCCACTTTCTTAAAACAACAGCAGGTTTCATTCCTCTACTTCAATATATCTATGCGAAATATTTTCATACATATATTAAGAACCAGTTGAGCCATTGTCACCATCTCCATTCAGACTCTCCCATAAATTAATGTGCACAAATGGACTGCTCCTGTATTGTACTTTATTCACTTCAAGTATGCAAGTCATGTTTACAAAAGGATTCAGTATGGTTTTGGGGCCCAAGGAGGCTACAGTTTAACCTACGTACACTTTATAGGATTGTTCTCTTTCCTCATCTACCCTATTTTATTTTTCAAGCAACTTTCAGTTAGTGTAGGGAAGCCAAATTCATATAAATCTATATTGTAATTTGATAACATTCATCCTCTTTTTTTCTCTTTTCTATCTTCCTTCCCCATAAACTCTTCAAACAGACTAATAATTATGCACTTTTTATATATGTCTGTTTGTGTATTCACAGTAAATGTCTATGTATTTTTATCTTTCCTTCCAAGTTTCATATATATGAGAAAAAACAAACATTTTGACCTTTGTCTTTCTGAAGCTGTACTACTTAAAATAATGACTTTTGGTGCTACCATTAGATTGCCACCAAACATGCTAGATTCATATTCTTGTGTAAAGAATTCTCTACTGTGTGTATGAACCACATTTTCTTACAGTAATCTTTCAGCAGGAAGCTGAGCTATTTCCATAAGTTGCCCATTCTGAATAGAAATCACTAGTGTACAAGCATCTCCATTATATATTGACTTATATTCCTTTGGATGTAGCAACGAGTGATTTCTCAAGATGATATCATAGACCTATTTTTAGTTTTTTTTTTTTTGTGGTCGGTTGTGGGGCCTGAAATCTGGGCCTATGCTCTGTCCCTCAGCTCTTTAGCTCAAGGCTAACTCTCTACCACTTGAGCCCTAATACCACTTCTGGATATTTCTGCTTATGTGTTGCTAAGGAATTAAACCTACGGTCTCATGCAGGCATGACAAGCACTCTACCACTGAGCCACCTTCCTAACCCTAATTTTACTTTTTAAAGGAACCTCTGCACTGATCTCCTCACTAGCTGTACAAATTTATATTCCCAAAATAGTGTATAAGTGTTCCCTTTTCCTGATAAGCATTTGTGTTCTTTGTGATGGAAATTCTGTATTGAGTGAGATAAAATTCAATGCATTTTGGCTTATATTTCTTTCATGTCCAAGGAAATGACCAATTCTTCATGTATTTATTGGTCATTGTACTTCTTGTTTTGAAAAAAATCTAGTAAGTTCTTTTGCCAGTGTGTTAATTGGGTATTCATTCTTTAGGAGTTGAGCTTTCAGAGCTTTATGGCATCCTATTATCAATCATTTGTCAGATCTATAATTTGTAGAATCTCTGTGCAGGCCATTTCTTAATGATTCCAATGATGCCCAAACTCTTGGAAATAGAGTGACACAGGTGTAGGTGAATGGGGTTGGAGTCGGAAGGGAAGCACTGCCTTCTCTAAACTGTTAACTTTCCTCAGTATTTCCAGGCTTTTTTTTTGCCTAAGTTAAGGCTTAGAACTGAGGGTCTAGGTGCTCATGGCTAGCACATCGCCACGTGAACAACACTGCCACTTCCAGCTTTTTCTGAGAAATTTATTGGAGATAAGAATCTCAGGAACTTTTTCTGACTGGGTTGGCTTCAAAGTGGAATACTCAGATAACAGTCTCCTGATTAGCTAGGATAATAGGCAGGAATCATTGGGACCAAATTAGGCTTCTTTATTTTTTTTTAAATTTTATTAGATGACAAATAGTGACAAGATCAGATCCCAGGACAGGAAATTGTCTTCCCTGTTATTAAGGTAAGTCAACATTCACAGGGCTACAGGAAGAGACCCTCTGCTTGTTTTTTGTTTGTTTTATTTTATTAACTCAGTTTCAATGTACTTTGTTTCTGATGAGTCTATCAGTTTAAGGCAAAAATTAAAAACTTGGAAAGTCTATTGGGAGATATCATGTAACATTAGAGGAAGGATGTTTGCTAGCTCCATGAAGCTTCTAAACAGAAATGTTGGAAGTCAGAGCTCTGTAATCACAGTTACTCTTCCAGGTGTTACAGCACTTGAAATAAACATGTGAACCATTTAGTTTGGCCTTCAAGTAGTTGGTCCAGACAGTACAATTTGTTCCAATGGAGAAAGACTGAGAAGTGTCATTCTAACAAATATTTTGGGTTTCTGCCTTGTGGAGAAAGTTTTTGTGTAACTTGAAAGTGTGTGTATCACATGAATGTTAAGAAATGGTCAACTGGCCCCTATGATGAAAACTTTAAAAGCCTGAGAAAGTAAATCAAAGCAGAACTTAGAAAGTGACAAAAACCTCCCATGCTCCTGGATTGAAGGATCAACAGCCTGAAAATGCCAATATTTCCCAAGGGTATCTACAAATTCAATGTGTTACCAATCAATATTCCAACATCATTCTTCAAGGAAATAGAAGAAGAAATCCAAAAATTCATATGGAACAATAAAAGACCCCAAATAGCAAAAGCAGTCTTTAACAGAAAGAACAGTGCTGGAGGAATATCAATACCAAATTTCAAACTCTACTACAAAGCCATAGGAATTGAAACAGCATGGTACTGGCACAAGAACAGACCTCAGGACCAATGTAAAAGAATTGAAAAGCCAGAAATGAACCCATACACCTAGAGCCACTTAGTCTTCAATAAGAGAACTAAAAAATAGAATGGAAGAAAGACAACCTCTTCAGTAAATGCTGCTGGCAAAATTGGTTAATCACCTGTAGAAAACTAAAGCAAGATGCTCATATCTCACTCTGCAGAGGAATCAACTCCAAATGGAACAAAAAGACACCCTGAAAACATGACAGGAAGGATTAGGAGAAAAACCTAGGTATCCTTGGCACAGTCCAAAATTTTCTTAAGAGAGACCCAGAAATACAAAAAATCAAACAAAGGTTGGGCAAATGGGAATGCATGAAGCTGCAGAACTTCTGCAAAGCAAAGGACATAGCTAGCAAGATCAATAGAAAGCCCATGGATCGGGAGAAGATCTTCACTAGCCATACAGTGAAAAAGGGTCTTATATCTAAAATAGACTGGGAACTCAAAAAATTAAATCCTCCAACAAATCTTCAAAGAAACAACTTCCCAATAAATAAGTGGGCTAAAGATTTACAGAGAAACTTCTCGGAAGAGGAAAGAAGGATGGCCAATAGACACATGAAGAAATGCTCAACCTCCCTAGCCATAAAAGAAATGCAAATCAAAATCACCCCAGTTAGAATGGCTATTATCAAGAACTCTAATAACAACAGACACTTCAAGCGATGTGTACAGAAGGGGACTTTACTGTATTGTTGGTGGGAGTATAAACATTCAACCACTTTAAAAAGTAGTATGGAAGTTCCTCAAAAGACTCCACATAGAGCTCCCCTATGACCCAGCAATCCCACTTTTGGGCATTTACCCAAATGATCACAAACAAGACCATACCAAAGCTACCAGAACAACCATGTTCATTGCAGGATTATTTACCATAGCTAAGATATCGAACCAATCATATGCCCCTTAATGTGATGAATGGATCAAGAAAACGTGTATATATACAATGGAATTCTATGCCTCCATTAGAAAGAATGACATTACCCCATTTGTTAGGAAATTGAAAGACTTGGAAAAATTATATTAAGTGAAGTAAACCAGGCCCAAAGAAACATAGGTCCCATGGTTTCCATTTTTTGCAATAACTAGTGTACATCTGGGACAAGTATTAAAGATCAAAAGCTATGTACATATGACCAGATAAGATGAAGTTAAGAGAAATGAACCCAAAATAGGGGCACAAGTGTTTTCTTTTTCTTGCTTGCTATTGTTGTCTAACGTATTTATAAGGTACCATGTGCTTTTTTGTTGTTTGTATGTTCCTCCCCCACAGCATAACCCCTGTTTTCAATGTATTTGATGTTGGTATAATTTGGGGAGGGGAAGGGAAAAAATGTTTAAATAGGGATACAGGTTGACCCATTGTAACAATGAGATGTACAAGACATGTTGAAAAACAAACTTTACAATTTAGGTGGGTGGGGGGGAGTATAGTTGTGGAGGTGGGAAAGAAGGGATAGTGGGGGAAAAACAAAGGAGGAGGCAACAATGCTTGATAAGAAATGTACTCATTACCTTGGTCAGATAACTGTAACTCCCCTGTACAGTATTTTCACAATAAAACACACACACACACACACACACACACACACACACATATATATATGGTCAGCTGGGCACCAGTAGTTCATGACTGTAATTCTAACTATCACAGTTCAAAGCCAGCCCAGGCAGGAAAGTCCATAAGACACTCTGTACCAACTGACTACCAGAAAACTAGAGGCAACGATTGCCTTAAGTGGTACAGTGCTCACCTTGAAGTGAAGAGCTCAAGGACAGCACCCAGGCCCAGTTCAATACCCAAAACCATAAAAAACAGAGTAATAAATAAATGATCTGCACATAGGTCACATTGAAGCCCAGGGACCATCACACACACACAAACATCTTGGAGCTTAATTAATAGAATTAATTGAAATGTATTAGAGGACTAAACAATATTGACATAAAGACAGGAAACAGGATAATTAAAAATATACAAAAGTGACTGCAAAATCACATGAAGAAGATTGATAGCTGTAAAAATAAACTTGAAATTTGGGATGATAGGATTAAGTGCAGAGAGAAACCAAGACCAAGCCCAATAAAATTCAAAATTAAGCCTTTTTTGCTAAAATGTGTAACTATATTACTACTACTGCTAGAGAAATCAGTAAGAACTACATATTTGTTGAAGTAATTTTTACAATATAAAATAATACAAGATGAGGAAAGGGGGTGGATTTAGTTTAGACCTTCTAGGCATTTGGTGATTTTTATCTTAAGAGGGCATCTTTCTCCCAGTGTGTATTTTGTCCTTGAAGCCATGCAGAGAATTTCTATCTGGCCTTAACAAGATGATGTAGCACTTGGGGACAAAGATGCAACACAGAAGCCCTGCACTGGAGGCCAAGATGGAGAAGACCTCCACAGCCACCATGACCTTCCCCTTGGCACTGTGGTAGACAGGCAGGAAGGTGAGCCACACACTGCAGAACACCAGCATGCTGAAGGTCAGGAACTTGGCTTCATTGAAGGTATCAGGCAGGTTCCTGGTTAGAAAAGCCATGGTGAAGCTGGCCAGGGCCAGGAAGCCCAGGTATCCCAGGACACAGTAGAAGGCAGTGAGGGAGCCCTTGTTGCACAGGATGATGATGTGGCCATGTTCAGAGTATACATCTGTGTCCACAAAGGGAGGAGAGGTTCCTAGCCAGAATCCACAGAGAGTCACCTGGATGAGAGTACAGATGGGAATGATGAAGTTAGGAGCCCCTGATACCAGCAGCCACCTCATCCTTCTCCCTGGAGAAGTGGCCCTAAAGGCCAGAACCACAGTCACAGTTTTGGCCAACACTGTGGAAACAGCTACAGTGAAGACAAGCCCAAATGTGATCTGCTGCAGCATGCAGGTGACTGTGTTGGGACGGCCAATAAAGAGCAAGGAACAGAGGAAACACAACATGAGGGAGATGAGCAGGATGTAACTGAGACACAGGTTGTTGGCTCTGACAATGGGAGTGTCTTGATATTTCACAAAGATCCCTAGAATAGCAGCGGTGAGTTTGGACAAACATAGAGCCACACAGTCCAGGGCCATTCCCAAGGGTTCTTTATGAGCCAGGAAACTTGCAGCTTTGGGGAGACATTGGTTTCTCTCCGTGTTGGCATACTCATCATCTGGACACTTCATACACTGCTCCATATCTGGTAGAAGGGGGAGTTGTTTTGCTTCAGCACTTCCTTTGTCTCAATGTATGTTGGTAGTTCACCTCTTAGAAGGTACTCTGAACATATTACTACTTATTAACATAATATTTTACCAAATAATATAAAAATGCCTGAAACTGGTCTTTTGCACCTTGTCTATACCATAAGGTCATCCTCATTTTCACATTATTTGTTTTTTCATTGTGATTGTCTTACTCACTGACGCGTAGGAAAGAAACATGCTAATTTTATATCCCTAAAAGTTCATTTATTTATCATAAAATCTATGCATAATGTTATAATAGTATTCTAAAATTGGGCCAAAATACCTGAAAGAAAGAGTAATGAATTCATACTGTTTTCAACACAAAGTAGAAATAGACCATTTTCCATAATTCAAATGAACTAAAAGTAATTTCCTGACTTCTTTATGCTGCTATTGTATGTGTTCTCAGCACTGTGTGCATGACTGCATACTGGCATTCAAAATTGTGAATAATGTACCTTACTTTGCTGTATGTGTTTGTTTGAAATTTTAAAAGGAGGCTGGTGTTACATTCTGGAATCATAACACTCTATTTGTGTCTCTTCCACCTGCAAAGCAGTTCTAACAGAGAATCAAGGGTCTCTTTTAGCTTTAAAGACATTCATTGCAGATCACTTGTGTCTAATACTTAAACCAAACTCAGCATTTTAAAAACTGTCCCTATACCAAGAACAATTCTGCATACATAAATAAAGATATGCATGATTTATGTGTTCATAGTGGCAAAAATATAATTTAGAAGATAATGGACAGTCTATCTTTTGTATGCATTCATACTTTACCTCAATGAAGAAGCTAAATGAACTGCAGACATTAACTTAGGCCAAAGAAGGATATGCATAGGAGTGGTTAAAAAAGGCTCATAGCTAGGTGTAAATGATCATAGAAAACAATGTTGTGGGTTAGGAACGTGGGTCAGTTGTATGAGACCCTGGATTCAATTCCTCAGCACCCCATAAGCAGAAGTGAAGCTATGGCTCAGGTAGTAGAGGGTTAGCCTTGAGCTGAAGTGCTGAGGGACAGCACCCAGGTCCAGAGTTAAAACTCCATGACAGACCAAAAAGAAAAAAAAAAAGAAAAAAGAAGGAAAAAAAGAAACTAATGTTGTATGAAATAAATTTCAAGACATGCTTTTTAGTTGCTGTTGTTGCTGTTTTTTGTTTTCTGTTCCTTTTCTATTGTTACTTAGTTTGTATTTGGAAGGGTAAGTTGGGCACAGAAAAGGTGGAACAAATACAACAAACGTAAATAAATACAACAGTGGTACTTACTAGACACTGTGTGGAAAATTAACTGTACATTTTGTTGTTTGGGGAGGGGAGGGGAAAATTGGCAGAGAGCCAGGGAAGGGGAGATATGGTTCAAGAAGTATTGTACTCTTTACATGATTCATTTAACTGTAATGCCTCTGTAGAACAATTTGACAACCAAAATAAAAACTATTTAATAATTCAGTATTGAGTAGTGGAGAAAGGGTTTTCTTGAGATAAACGTATAAAATGTCATAGCAAAATTACTCTCATATGTCATTTAAGGCCATGAGGAGCAATATTATCAATTGTTACAATTTAATTACTAAATGATGGAAGACTTTGGGTTTGTAATTGAAATTCAAAACCTTTTCCATGGACTTGGATACATTGGGAAATACTAGGATAGTAATAGAGAATTTCTTCTTTAGTAAGAGACTTACCTGTCCCATTAGAAATCTCATTCTCTATGCAAGGTGCACAATCAAAGCAACAGACAGCCTTTCCCACCTGAGGGTATTTCCAGAATCCAGGACCACAACTCTCACTGCAAAAAGAGTGAGGAGTCTGAGGAAAATCAGATATGTGTTGGTAAGTATTCCATTACCTGCCATTCAAAAAAGGCGGATGTTCTTAAATTTTTGACCATTAAGCATAATTATTGTATATACTTAAGGCCAATCAATCGATGGCATGCTATTTTAGATTTCCTGACCCAATCCACAAAGGCTTTTGTGCTATAGCCTTCACCTTCAGCCCAAGCTACTCGTGAAAATTGTGTAACCTTTAAGAGGTGGTTCCAAAGGCTAAGATATTTCTGGCCAACTTCCAGGAACTGCCTTGAATTTGTAGCATTTATTTTTTGTTGGACATGGGGCTTGAACTATGGGCCTGGGCACTGTCCCTCAGTTCTTCAGCTCAAGGAGAGTACTCTACCACTTGAGCCATAGTGCCACTTCAAGTTTGCTAGTGGTTTATTAGAGATAAGAATCTCATGGACTTTCTTGCCCGGGTTGGCTTTGAACCATGATCCTCAGATCTCAGCCTCCTTAGTAGCTAGGTTAGAGGCATGAGCAATTGGCACCAGGCTCATAGCATGACATTTATCCTACTGATTTGTGAAATACAGAAATATGAAAACAAGAAGTAAAATACTCATTGAAACTTTTAATACTATGCTAGACCCCAGGGCCATTGTATATTCCTATTTATTTTCTGGCTGCTTTGAGTTCACAATTTTCCTCTGGTCCACTGACGGGAGCAAAACAAGCCTTTCAACCTTACGAAATGATTGCTTTTTCGGGCATTTTGTTTTAATACTAAAGTATGATTATAACAGATGTCATCTAGATTTCATGATAAATGAACATTTATCAATGTTCAATTAGTGTATCTTTTTCCCATCTAAGAGTCAGTGAATCAGACAATTTCCAGTTACAACTCATTAAATGTACAATACTGGATGATTAGTGAGCACAAGGGACATCATATCCAGGGGTTCTTTTTGCTTACTATATTAAGTTCTAATCATTTGTGTTGTCTTGAACCCACCTTGGTAGTTCCTATGGCCCACTCTATCATATCGTTAGATATAGACAATTGATGATCATGAGGAGTATATGGAGAAAACTTCCCAATTTTAATTTTGAGCTCAAGGCCTTCTGGAAAATTCCAAATATTCAAAATGTCATACTCTGCCTCTAATTTTCTTTCCTCATTCAAAATCACTTGGTCTCCAGCAGGATTGTAAAATTGGATGTTCTTCAGGAAAGGGTGCAGCTACAAGAGATACATCATCTCATGGTGAAGAGAATCCGTGAGTTGAAACAGAAATCCTGAATTCAACCAAACCCCTTATTCTCTTTAATTCTTAGTTTATCATTCAAAATAAACACAAATATCACATGAAGTCTCACTAAAGAATGTGTAGAGGGAACTAAAAAAGTCATACTTCTGAATTGTGATTCCTTCAAGGCTTTCTTCAAGAGGAAAAACCTCTACATAATGATGAATAAGACAATTCTCAGTGGACTACATAAGAGTTATTTTATCAATACCCCAGATATTTCATTAGCGAAGTACATGATACATAATGTGGAATAAAAAATTATTTTTTTTGTAAATTTAATTAATTTTTTTTATTTTTGTATGCCATTAGTCTTGAATTCAGAGCCTAGGCACTGTCCCTCAGCTTGTATGCTCAAGGCTACCATTCTATCACTTTGGGCCACAAAACCACTTCTGGTTTTCTGGTGGTAAATTGGAGATAGGAGTCTTACAGATTTTCTTGCCTGGATGAGCTTCCAACCATGATCCCAAGATCTCAGCCTCCTGAGTAGCTAGGGTTATTGGAGTGACTCATTGGCATTCAGCTCATTTATTTTCTTAATGTGTTAAATATGGAATTGTCAATAATTCTTTGCATTATCCTTATGTGATATACAAAGTCATTGTGTGAATACAAGCCATCTCAATGGCACCCCTTCATCATTCTTTTTCATCTTTTCCAATCCCTCCATCCTTTAAATTACTTTCTAAGAAAGACAATAATTGGAATAATTAAGTACTTAAAGAACAGATCATCCTTTGCTATTAAGAAGCTTTTTGTGAAAAGATGGATTGTAAAAGTATTCAATGTAATTTATTGAGGTCATTTGTAACACAGGAACTGATGGGAACATGACACAAATTTCTACTGGTATTTTTCTTTAAGATCACATGAACAGAGTCTGGAGTAACCTTACAAATATTTTTAAAAGTACAGTTCCTCTTAGGCCATTGGAATAAGATTTGAATATGTTAAAATTTACTTTAGTTTTCATGTATAGAATTGAAAGAGAAGGTGTTACCTGTGCAGGAGAAGGCATCCTCCATCTCCCATTACACATTGCTAGCTCCTCTGTTTGAAGAAGCATCTCATGGAGAGCCTGTGCCACAGCATACACAGCATTGTAGATATTGTAACTCTCTTCAGACATGGCCATGTCAAAAATTTGCACAGGCAACCATTCCAAGGAAGCATCATGTGGACAGTTCTCCCATATTACACAGTCAGACTCATAATGGGAGCAATTAAAAGAGAGAAACCACAACTTAGCAAGGTAAAAGTCTTCTGGGTATTTGGAAGGGTTGACTTCCCTGATAAAATCTGTGAATCCAGAAATGTCTGCATGGTGATGTGAAAAAATGAGAGGTACATGGAATGAGCCTAACATGAAATACTTCCTTCCAATGGATAAATCACACTGTGAGTTCAAGAGCCAAATTTTGCTTCTTATTAAATAGTGCCCAAGATATGCCATTATGTCCAGCAGGTATTCCTTACTCCCGTAAATGATAACTACATTTGCTGATGATTTATTAATCTGGTTCTGAATTGCCATAATGTTAAATAATTGTGTCTTTGTACTGCCAGAGATCATATGCTCAAAGGCTACACAGATTCTGTTCTTGTCCATTGCTTCTCTCAGTTCTGAAAGGATCAATAAACCATTCTCCTCTTGTGAGATCAATAGTCCTACCCAGTTCCAGCTGAAATGAAGCAGTAAGGAAACCATGGCAATGGCTACAGATGTGTCCTTTGGGGCCATCTGATAGAGAGAAGGAAACTTTCCGTAGTCACTCAGGGCAGGATCAAAAGTCCCATAGGTAAACTAAAGGGAAAAAAATTGGTGGCTCACATGTAAGAAATCTAATATACATCGCAACCTCAGTCTTGGTTTATATTCAGCAATAGGTTGAATTGGGTGGACGGAAGGGTTTGATTTTTTAAATTTTTAAGTAAAATTGTAGCTTATCTTTAAATCATTGTTCAATGATTTTTCAATTGGGTATGTCAATTATGTATATAATGCCTATTTACCATTATCCTATTGTTTCCATTATTCTTTCCTCATCTGTACCAACACTACTTAGTCCCTTGTTCCTTGTTTCATTTGTACAAGTATACTTGAATATTATGAGTGTACTTGCCATTATTCCTCTTTTTTCAAAGCTTCTCAACAATCCATTTAATATCATACCCCTCACACATTAAATATTTAATTTCCTAGTGTTAATTGTCCAGGGTGGTTATATCATGGATATCCACTTCTATGTTTACCATAATTTAGCCAATTTAATCATGTATATGTGTTTCTGGCCACCTATAGGTTCTTATACTGATTTTTATTTCATGTATATATTTTATTTTATTATTGTGAAAATACTATACAGAAGGGTTACAATTACATGGGCAAGAGAATGGGTCGATTTATTATCAAACATTGTAGCCTCCTCCTTTGTTTCCCCTTCCATCCTTTCCCGTCCTCCCCACACTCAACTACCCAATCCTCCCCCCCGCCACGAAAGTTGTAAAGTTCGTTTTCGACACAATGACTTGTACATCTCATTGTTGCAATGGGTCCACCTGTATTCCTATTTAAATGATTTGTTTTTCCCCTTCCCTTCAACAATTTATACCAACATCAAATACAGTGAAAGCAGGGATTATACAGTGGGGGAGGGACATACATAGCAACAAAGAAACCATCTTATAAATGTATTAGAAACAATGACATGAAAGAAAAAAAAACTGAGGGGCTGAGAAGGTGGCTCAGTGGTAGAGTGCTTGCCTTGCATGCACGAGGCACTGGGTTCAATTACATAGCACCACATAAGCAAAAAAAGAAAAAAGCCAGAAGTGGTGCTGTGGCTCAAGTGGTAGAGCGCCAGCCTTGAGCTGAAGAGCTGAGGGACAGCGCCCAGGCCCAGAGTTCAGGCCCCATGACCGGACCAAAAAAAAAAAAAAGAAAAAGAAAAAAATTTGAATACATATCTTAGGGTTTATTTCCCTAACATCAACTTATCTGACCATTTCTGCTTGACTTAGACATATACTAGTTATTGCAAATAAGGGAAACCATGGGACCTATGTTTCTTTGG
>NW_012267504.1:77044-116209 GCF_000151885.1 Dipodomys ordii | reverse complement strand
TCTTGTTTGTGATCATTTGGGTAAATGCCCAAAAGTGGGATTGCTGGGTCATAGGGGAGCTCTATGTGGAGTCTTTTGAGGAACCGCCATACTACTTTCCAAATTGGTTGAACAAGTTTACACTCCCACCAACAATGCAGTAAGGTTCCCTTCTGTGCACAAATCCTCAAGCATCTGTTGTTATTAGTTCTTGATTATAGCCATTCTAACTGGGTTGAGGTGGTAGCTCAATGTTGTTTTGATTTGCATTTCTTTTATGGCTAGAGAGGTTGAGTATTTCTTCATGTGTCTATTGGCCATCCTTCTTTCCTCTTCAGAGAAGTTTCTCTTTAAGTCGTTAGCCCACGTATTTATTGAGCAGTTGTTTCTTTGAAGATTTGCTGTTGGTTGATTTAATTTTTTGAGTTCTAGGTATACTTTAGATATGATACCATTGTCTGTTGTATGGCTAGGGAAGATCTTCTCCAAATCCACGGGTTTTCTATTGATCTTGCTAGCTATGTCCTTTGCCATGCAGAAGCTCTGCAATTTCATGCAATCCCATTTGTCCAACCTTTCTTTAATTTGTTGTGTTTCTGGGTCTCTATTTAGAAAATTTCTGCCTGTGCCAAAGAGACCTAGGGTTTGTCCTATTCCATCCTGTAATGTTTGCAGAGTGTCTGCTCTGATTCTGAGATCTTTGATCTATTTGGAGTTGATTCTGCTGCAGGGTGATATATAAGGATCTAGCTATAGTTTTTTTTAAAAGTGATTAACTAATTTTGCTAGCACCATTTACTGAAGAGGCTTTCTTTCTTCCATTCTATTTTTTTAGCTCCCTTATTGAAGATTAGATGGCTATAAGTCTGTAGGTTCATTTCTGGGTTTTCAATTCTATTCCATTGGTCCCGAGGTCTGTTCTTGTGCCAGTACCAAGCTGTTTTGATTACTATGGCTTTGTAGTAGAGTTTGAAATTTGGTATTGATATTCCTCCAACACTCCAATACTGTTCTTTCTGTTGAGGATCGTTTTTGCTATTCGGGGTCTTTTATTTTTTCATATGAATTTTTGGACTGCCTCTTCTATTTCCTTGAAGAATGAGGTTGGAATTTTGATAGGTATCGCATTGAATTTGTAGATAGCCTTGGGAAGTATTGTCATTTTCACGATGTTGATCTTTCCAATCCAGGAACATGGGAGTTTTTGCCACTTTCTAAGTTCTCTTTTGATTTCCTTTTTCAAGTTTTTAAAGTTTTCAACATAGAGGTCTTTCACTTCTTTGGTTAAGTTAATTCCTAATATTTTATTTTTTGTGAGGCTATTACAAATGAAGATGCTTTCCTAATTTCAGCCATACTTTTCTCATTGTTGACATACAGAAAAGCCATTGATTTTTCAGGGTTAATTTTATACCCTGCTACTTTGTCAAAGTTTTAAATCAGTTTGAGTTATTTAGGAGTGGAGTCTGTGGGATTATTTAAATACAAGACCATGTCATCTGCAAAGAGGGAGAGTTTTACTGCTTCTTTCTGTATTTGGATCCCCTTTATGTTTGCATGTTGTGTTATTACTGTATCTAGACATTCTAATAGTAGATTGAAGAGAAGTGGAGAGAGTGCACATTCTTGTCTCATTCCCGAGTTAAGAGGAAATGTCTTTAGTTTTTCACCATTAAGCATAATGCTGGCTGTAGGTTGGTCATATACAGCCTTTATTGTATTGAGGAATGATCCCTGAATTCCTAGGTTTTCCAGAACCTTCATCATAGAGGGGTGTTGGATCTTGTCAAATGCTTTTTCTGCATTTATTGAGATAACCATGTGGTTCTTATCCTTGGTCCTGTTGATGTGATGAATTATATTAATTGACTTGTGTATATTGAACCAGCATTACATCCGTGAAATGGCACCTGTTTGATCCTGGTGTATGATTATTTTGGATGATTTGTTGAAGGCAATTGACAAAAATTTTGTTGAGAAGTTTTGCATCAATGTTCATCAAAGAAAGGGGTCTATTGTTCTTTCTTTGATGAGCCCCTGCCTAGTTTTTGGATGAGGGTTATGATGGCTTCATAGAATAAGTTCAGTAGTGAATTTTCTCTTTCAATTTTATTGAAGAGTTGGAGGAGTATTGGTGTGAGCTCTGCTTTGAAGGCCTTGTAGAATTCCGCTGTAAAACTATCTGAGCCTGGGCTTTTCTCAGATGGGAGGTCTCTTATTGCTGTTTCTATTTCAATGCTTGATATGGGCATGTTAAGATGGTTTAAAGCATCTTTGTTTAGTTTTGACATGTCCATATTTGCTAGGAAAAGGTCCATTTCTGCCAAGTTCTCAAACTTATTAGCATAACGTTTTGAGAAGTATTCCCTTATAATGTCCTGAATCTTGGTTGTTTCTGTGGTGATGTTTCCATTCTCATCTCTGAGTTTATTTATTTGGATGTGTTCTCCTCTTTTTCTGATTAGATTTGTAAAGGATCTGTTAATTTTTTCAAAGAACAAAGACTTTGTTTCATTGATTCTTACTTCATTTTTTTTGGATTCTAATTAGTTTAATTTTGATTTAATTTTAATTATTTCTTTCCATCTACTGGATTGGGGTTTACCTTGCTGCTTTTTTTCAAGGCGGCTCAGATGTCTCATTAAATTGTTGGTTTCACAGCTCTCCAATTTGTTGATGTAGGAACTCAGAGCTATAAACTTGCCCCTTAGTACTGCCTTTGCTGTGTACCAGAGGAACTGGTAATTAGTGTGCTCATTTTTGTTGAATATCATGAATATTTGAATTTCCTTTCTAATCTCTTTCATGACCCACTCGTGACTCCGCAGTGTGTTGTTCAGCCTCCATGTGTTACAGAACTTTCTGGTGGCTTTTGGTGTTGAGTTCTAATTTTATTCCTTTGTGGTCTGAGAGAATGCAATGTATAACTTCAATGTTTATGAATTTGGACAAGTTTGGTTTTTGGCCTAAAATGTGGTCTATTTTGGAAAATGTTCCATGTAATGCTGAGAAAAACGTGTATTCTGATGCTACTGGGTGAAATATTCAGTAGATGTCTGTTAAATCTTGTTGATTTATGCACCTGTTTTGATCATCATTTTCTCTGTTGAGTTTTTGCCAAGTTGATCTATCTAGTGGGGATAGTGATGTGTTAAAGTCCCCAACAATCAATGTCTTTGGATCTCTGTATGATTTGAGGAAAGTAGTATTTCTTGGATAAATTTGGGTGCTCCCTTGTTTGGCTAATAGATGTTTAGGATTGTAATATCTTCCTGAAGGAGAGATCCCTTAATTAGTATGTAGCGACCTTCTTTATCTCTTCTCACTAATTTTGATTTGAAGTCTATTTTATCTGATATTAGGATTGCAACTCCCACCTGTTTATGGGGGCCATTTGCTTGGTAGATTTTGTTCCAGCCTTTCACATTGAAAATGTGTTTGTTTTTATGGGCAAGGTGTGAATCCTGAAGGCAGCAAATAGAAGGATCTTGCCTTTTAATCCAACTAGACAGTCTATGTCGCTTAATTGGAGAGTCAAGTCTGTTAATGTTGAGAGATAGGACTGAGAGGTATTTGGGAGTTCCTGCCATTTTATCCACTTTCTTATGGGCTGCAGCAACTGGGTTCTTCCTATGGTTCTTGGATTCTTAGTTTGGGTGTGGTTTCTTGGTCTTTATTGTGGTCTTGTTGGTTTTCTATGTGTAGGACATCTCTAAGAATCTTTTGTAGGGCTAGTTTGGTGGAGATATATTGTTTCAGTTTTTCTTTGCTATGGAAAGTTTTTATTTGCCCTTCGATTATGAAGGAGAGTTTAGCTGGGTACAGTATTCTTGGTTGAGAGTTGTTTGTCTGTAAGGCATGGCATACTGCATTCCAGGTTCTTCTTGCTTTTATTGTCTCTGCTGAGAAATCTGAGGTGATTCTAATTGGGTTCTCTTTATAAGTGACTGATCTTTTCTCAACAGTTTTAAGGATCTTTTCCTTGGTCTGAATTGATCCTGTGAGGATTATAATGTGACAATGGGATGTCCTGTTCTGGTCTGGTCTATTTGGAGTTCTGAAAGCTTCTTGTATCTGAATAGGCCTATCTTTTTGCATGTTTTGGAAGTTCTCTGATAGGATCCTGTTAAAAAAATTTCCTAGACCATTAACTTCTGTCTCTAGGTGCTCCTCTTCACCCATTTTCCTCAGATTAGGCCTTCTGATGGTGTCTTCCAAGTGTTGAATAGATCTATCATATTTCTTGGGTTTGTTTTGGATTGTTGTATGTTTTTTCCTCTATTATATCTAGGCTATCTTCAATCCCCGAGATTCGATCTTCTGCATGGTCTAGCCTGTTTTCAAGACTTTCTACTGTTCTGTCCCCTGATTATCATGAGTGGGAGTTAAGATCCCAGACTTGCAATTTTTCTTGTGTTTTTCAGGCTTGCTCTGAAAAACCAGTTTTAGCACCAGTTTTGTGCTAAAACACTATTTTAAGGCAAGCATCAACCAAAGTCTGTAGTTGCACAGTTAAAAGTCTGCAGATACAATCTAGTTCAACAGATATATCTATTCAACATCAAACTACTATGTATTAATGGGCTACAAACTGCAAAGAACAATTTGGCAAACTAGAAATTATTAGGTTTAGGGAGAGATGTGGGTAAAAATAGGAATAGAGGAATGTGGAAAGGCAGAGGGAGAGTTAACTAAATCCTAATCTCAAAGCGGGATATAGTTTGGATAGAATGATAGTAGAGAGAAAGAAAAAAGAAGAAGAAAGAGAAAGAAAAAAAAGAGACAAGAAAAAATAGAAAAACAAAAATTAAAAAGTGCAACACTTAAAAAATATGCAAAAATAAAAACATAATATTCAGAGAAGAACATGGATAGGATAAGAGAAGGGGAGGGATAGAAAGGAGACGTGAAAAACTTAAAAATAAAATGCTTAAACTATCACATAGGTATAAAGAGATAGTACTGCTATTAAGGAATTTAAGTCTAAGAGGTTTTGAATTGAGTAATAAATTTCTGGATTAATTGTATACACAATGGGGGATAAGGTCTAATATTCGCCTACGGTTATATCTGAAGATGAGCAGATCAGCAATTAAGTCACGCAAAGAAGAATGAAAGAGAAGAAAAAGTGAAAAGAATGAGAAAGAAAGAAAAAAGATCAAAAGGTCAGTAGAGCTAAACAAAAAAATAAATAAAAGAAACAAAAAAGAGAAAAACCACACACACGTAAACCGCTAAAATAAAAATTATAAGTGGAAAAATGTTAATAGAAAACAATTTTCTAAGTTAAGAATTAAAAGTTAAAAAAGTTTTAGAAAAAAATTTATAAACTCTTTTTTGTAAAAGAGTTCTTTGATTTTTTTTTGGGGGGGATGGGAAGATCCTGTATCTCCCTTGTGTCCATAACCAGTCTCTTGGTGGAGTCTCTGGTCTGCTTGTGGTATTTGATTTTCCTGTGGCTTGATTGGTTTCTTAAGTCAGTTTGTTTAAGCAGGCAGAAAAATGCTCTGCTTGACCCAGGATTTCTGATCCTCCTCCCAGGCTAGTTCAATGGGAGGGAGATCTGCTTTGAGTGTCACAAAAGAGGGAGATGGCTGTTTCCTCTAGTTTGGAGATGCTGTGATGAGGCTAGGTTCTGGGTAATGTTGAGGCCTTTCAGCAAACAGCAGCTTTTCCCTGAGGAGCTAGCTTGTGAGACACTCACAGAGCCCAGCCTGGAGCCTTTCTCAGGGTTTATGTTTACTGAATTTCAATTGATTGTCAAGGCTGCTGTAGGGAGGAGCAGCCTCTGGCTCTGTTTATGCAGTGAAGAAAGCAGCTCCAGGGACTGGCAGAGCTTACTAGGCCTGGGATGGGTGACTTTTCCTTGGGTGGAGCTTGAGCCTGGCAGGTCAGGTTAGATTCCTGTGATCTGCTAAATGACTCTTTTGTTTTCTTCCAAGGCCTCAGTTTGAGCTAGCTGCTCAGCCAGGCCTTTGTTACTATCAAATATGGAGAACTCTGGTGGTGGGAGGGGAGGGGTGGCCTTCCCTCCTCTGTTCCCTGAGAAGGAGTGAGGATATGAGGCTTCTACTCATGCCCGTGTCTTGGTTCCTGGGTCTTCTCGGGTCTGCGAATGGCAGGATGAAGATATCTGATCCTTGTCAGTTCTTGCTGGTGTTGAGTATAATCTGCTTGTCTGCTGTATCTGGTGCCTTTGTCCCAGATTCTCTCTGTTGCAGGTGTGGCGGCTACGGCCCCTGCTGCCACTGCAGCAGCCATGGCTGCGGGCAAGTGCTCAGATCTGTCTCCTTGCCTGGGTTTTCCCTCTCTGGCCTAACTCTCTGTGATGGCACACTTGGTGTGATTCTCTGGTTTAGGACTGTTCACCGGAGCACTAAAACTGCTTTCTATATGAGAGCTTGTTTAGCCTCCAGCTTCTCCTCTGCCATCCTCCTGAGACTCCTCATATTTATATTTTAATTCAACTTCCACAGATCAGAGAAAACATAGCCATTTTGCTTTACTATGCTTAACTTTATTCACTCAATAACTTCACATTTTTAAAGTCATTTCCCTCTTCCTGTTTGCTTTCTGCATAATTGTTCAACAAACCCTATGGTCATGGTCATCCCTTCATTTTCTGCAACATTTTCCATCCTCTCTTAAACAACGAGAACCTGGATAATAGAGTATGTTGGACTACTCAGCTTTTGACATTATAAAATTGCATATGTTTTTATGTTACTATTTTTCCTAACATTCTCTTATAACATCTGAAAATGGTACCAAAGTAGACATCTTACACATCCGTCTTGCCTTCACCTGTGGAAATCTGTAGAGTTCCAGCAGTGTTCCAATCTGCACAGATGTCATTCCTGACGTTCCTGCGAGCACTGCTACAAAATTCCTTTCTCCTATGCAGGTGTAGTTGGGGATCTTCTTCTGCCCAGAAAGCCAAATAAACGGATTCTCAAACGCAGACCAAGCTCTGAAATCAGCACTGTAGATATCAAATCCCAAAGTCATGTTGTGTAAAAGATTGGGATTCTTGTTGATTTCTTCAACAACAAAAGCCAAGGCCAAGACAAGCTGATAGTACTTGAAAACAAACCTGCACAGGAGACAAAAGAAATTCATCAAAAATAATCCAAAACTTATCTGCAAATCAATGCAATAACTTTCAAATCAATACAATGTTTGTTTTTCTACAAAGTATATATGCTTAAAATTGTACCATTTAGGAGGTATTAGTAATATGATGTCCACATGAAATCCCACAGGGCTTAATTTTTGTCTTTCACAGGTAGCACACCAAAAAATGAAACCCTCCATTAATCATTCAGTGGATCTTCATGAGACACCAAGTATTCTTTTTGTTTTAATGTTGGAATAACTAGCACCACATGTGTGAAAAATAAGTCTTTGTTTTTTGAGCCACTCGGTTTAAGTTACATGGTTATCTGAGAGACCATGCTAATTTAGATAATGTATCAATTTAAGATCAACTTTCAAAGGTAGAGCAAGGTGTCATGTGAGGAAGGCCTGTGGTTTTCCTTGCAGAACCAACACATCAAACAACTCTTTCTGCACTAGGTACCAGAAAAAATAGAAGCCTCAAGAGACACCCTAATTATCATGTATGTAAGAAAGTAAATAAAATGCTTCAAATTGCAAGAGATAGTCGTTTCCCATATTACTCTCCTCCACTACTTTACAAGAAACTCTTGAGATGAGCTTCCAAACAGGGGGATGGAAAGAGAGTTGTAACAAAGTAAAGCCTTAGGCTGAAATCCCTGTTTCAAGGCCACTATGGTGAATTTAGTGCTAGGAAATGTCTTGATGATCAGTACTTCCTTCACAAGATATGAAAATTGAAATAATGAAAAAGAAAGGATACAGGAAGTAAGAATATCAAAGATCTCTACCCTCTCCAAAAGCCAGCACTGGCCGGAAAGACTGTAAGATGCTTATCTCAAATTTACTTACAAGAAAACTGGAAGTGGAGTTGTTGCTCAAGTGATAAAAGCACTATCTTTGAGCACAAAAAAGATTAAGGAAAGCATGAAGCCCCTAAGCTCAATCTTCAGTATTACTAAAAATAATCATAGTAATAATGATGCTTACGTGGAAGAGTAATGCAAAAGCAAAACTGAATATGTGAAGGAGAGAAAGATTGTGTGAAATGGTTATTAGAAATTGGCAACTGTGTCTCTGGGCACCAGTTGTTCACACTTACAATTCTGTCCAATCAGAAGCCTGAGATTTGAGGATCACAGGTGGAAGCAAGCCAGGGGCAGTAAAGCCAAGAGACTTGGGTAATCACCAAAAAGTCAAAATAGAACTGATCCTCAAGTGATAGAACAGTATCATTGAGCGTAATGCTAGCTACGAAGCTGAGATGTCAGGACCACATTTCAGGGCCAGCTGTAGTAGAAAAAATCCATGAGTCTCATATCTCCAAGTAATTAGCAAAACACAGGAAGTGTAGCTGTGGCTCATGTGATAGAGTGCTAGCCTAGAGCAAGTAGCTCAGTGACAGCACCCAGTACTTGATTTCAAGTCCTAAGAGAGACAATAACAAACCAAGTTTAGGAAAACCAACATCAATTGAACTGTCCACTATCTCATCTTCAACAGGCAGTCCTATTTCTTTTTTTTATTGTGAAAATACTGTACAGAGGGGTTACAATTACATGAGCAAGATAGTGAGTACATATCTTATCAAGCATTGTAGCCTCCTCCTTTGTTTACCCTTCCCATCCTCCCTCACCACCCACCCAATCCTCCCCCTCAAGTTGTAAAGTTCGTTTTTGACATGACAACTTGTACTTCTCATTGTTGCAACAGGTCCACCTGTATCTTATTTAAACGACTTGTTTTTCCCCTTCCCTTCCACAAATTACACTGGCATCAAATACAGTGAAAGCAGGGGTTTTACTGTGGGGGAGGGACATACAAAGCAACAAAGAAATAATCTTATAATTGTGTTAGAAACAAATGTATGAAAGAAAAAACATTTAAAATACATATCTTAGGGTTCATTTTCCTAACATCACCTTATCTGACCTTTTCTGCTTGACTCATACATATACTAGATATTGCAAATAAGGGAAATCATGGACCTATGTTTCTTTGGGCCTGGCTTACTTCACTTAATATAATTTTTCCAAGTCTTTCCATTTCCTAAAAAATGGGGCAATGTCATTCTTTCTGATGGAGGCATAGAATTCCATTGTGTATATATACCACATTTTTGATCCATTCATCTAGTGAGGGGCATCTGGGTTGCTTCCATATCTTAGCTGCAATAAACATAGTCGTGCTGGTAGCTGTAGTGTGGTCTTGTTTGTAAACATTTGGGTAAATGCCCAAAAGTGGGACTGCTAGGTCATAGGGGAGCTCTATGTGGAGTCTTGAGGAACCTCCATACTGCTTTCCAAAATGGTTGAAAAGGTTTACGCTCCCACCAACAATGAAGTAAGGTTCTCTTCTGTCCACATCCCCTCCAGCATCTGTTGTTATTAGAGTTCTTGATTTTTGCCATTCTAACTGGGGTGAGGTGGTATCTCAATGTTGTTTTGATTTGCATTTCTTTTATGGCTAGGGAGGTTGAGCATTTCTTCATGTGTCTATTGGCCATCCTTCTTTCTTCTTCAGAAAATTTTCTCTTTAAGTCATTAGCCCACTTATTTATTGGGCAGTTGTTTCTTTGTTAATCTTTCCAATCCAGGAGCATGGGAGTTTTTCCCATTTTCTAAGTTCTGTTTTGGTTTCCTTTTTCAAGTTTTAAAAGTTTTCATCATAGAGGTCCTTCACTTCTTTGGCTAAGTTAATTCCTAGGTATTTTATTTTTTGTGGGGCTATTACAAATGGAGTTGCTTTCCTAATTTCAACCCCACTTTTCTCATTGTTGACATACAGAAAAGCCATTGATTTTTCAGGGTTAATTTTATACCCTGCTACTTTGCCAAAGTTTTGAATCAGCTTGAGTAATTTGGGAGTGGAGTCTATGGGATTCTTTAAGTACAAGATCATGTCATCTGCAAAGAGGGAGAGTTTTATTTTTTCTTTCCCTATTTGGATCCCCTTTATGTCTGCATCTTGTCTTATTGCTGTAGCTAGTCATTCTAATACTAGGTTGAAGAGAAGTGGAGAGAGTGGACATCCTTGTCTTGTTCCTGAGTTAAGAGGAAATGGCTTTAGTTTTTCACCATTGAGTATAATGCTGGCTGTAGGTTTGTCATATACAGCCTTTATTGTATTGAGGAATGTTCCATGGATTCCTAATTTTTCCAAAACCTTCATCATGAAGGGGTGTTGGATCTTGTTGAATGCTTTTTCTGCATCTATTGAGATAACCATGTGGTTCTTATCCTTGCTCCTGTTGATGTGTTGAATAATATTAATTGATTGGCATATAGGGAACCAGCTTTGCATCCCTGAAATGAATCCTGTTTGATCGTGGTGTATGATTTTTTGGATGAATTGTTGACGTCGATTGGACAAAATTTTGTTGAGTTTTGCATCAATGTTTATCAAAGAAATAGGTCTATAGTTCTCTTTCTTTGATAAGTCCCTGCCTGGTTTTGGAATCAGGGTTATAATGGCTTCATAGAATAAGTTCGGTAGTGAATTGTCTCTTTCAATTTCATTGAAGAGTTGGAGGAGTATTGGTTTGAGCTCTGCTTTGAAGGCCGTGTAAAATTCCACTGTAAAACCATCTGGTCCTGGACTTTTCTTAGCTGGGAGGTCTCTTATTGCTGTTTCTATTTCAATGCTTGATATGGGCCTGTTAAGCTGTTTTAACTCCTCTTGTTTAGTTTTGGCATGTCAATATTTGCTAGGAAAAGGTCCATTTCTGACAAGTTTTCAAACTTATTAGCATAAAGTTTTCCCTTAAAATGTTCTGAAACTTGGTTGTTTCCGTCGTGATGTTTCCATTTTTCTCTCTGAGTTTATTTATTTTGGTGTGTTCTCTTCTTTTTCTGATAAGATTTTCTAAGCGTCTGTCAATTTTGTTAATTTTTTCAAAGAACCAACTCTTTGTTTTGTTGATTCTTTCTATAGTTTTTTTAGGCTGTCCTATTTCTTAGAAGAAGAAAAGTATTATCAACTTCGCAACTATATTTCCACTTTCCAATAGAGGACAATGTAAAACTGGATATCCAATATTTGAAATGAAGAGAAAATACAATTGAGAGATTTAGTGTGAGTTTATTGGTATGAAGAGTTTACTTATGACCTTTCTTTACATTCACTTCATGGACTTTGATCATAATCTACCCTCAAGTTTTCGTTTTCATTTTCTCTTCTTCATTTGTTTGCTTCTCAGCCTTATCTTCATGTATAGTTGTTGTCATTACAAAATAAATTGTTACAATTAAATACATTTAAGCCCCCTATGAATCAAAAATGTAAACCTATAATGAAAAGTAATATACTGGAAATAACCACTAGTATCGTGCTCATTTGTTGACTACT
This sequence comes from Dipodomys ordii, assembly GCF_000151885.1. NCBI lineage: Eukaryota > Metazoa > Chordata > Mammalia > Rodentia > Heteromyidae > Dipodomys > Dipodomys ordii. The sequence goes on along the minus strand of NW_012267504.1, from coordinate 104,767 downwards.
GAATGCTGTGAAGGGGAAAGACTGTAGAAGCAGCTTCAGGGAACATAACCAATACATAACGGTATTATGAGAAATGATCTGTGAACAATTACTGGGAATGGGAACACCTGAAAATCTTTATTAAAAGACCATAATATGGGAGTCCAGAAGAAGATGGCAGAGGAGAAGCTGGGGGCTAAACAAATTCTCGCATAGAAAGTAGTTTTTGTGTTCCAATGAAACGTCCTAAGCTAGCGAGTCACACCAAGTGTGCCATCATAGTACAGAAAGTTTGGCCAGAGATGAAACATCTGGGCAGCTTGGTTAAGAAGATAGATTTGACCACTTGCACGTGTTCACCAGGGCCACCACGTCAGTAGAGAGAACCCAAGGCAAAGGCGTCAGAGGCAATGTGGGAGCAGAATCTACTCACTGCCAGCAAGAATGGACAGGAGCAGAAATCTTCATCCTGCTGATCACAGATAGTCACAGACTGTGGATATCCCAGGACCAAGTGATAGACCTGATTACCCCAAGACATCCTCACTCTTTCTCACAGAGCAGCGGTGGGAAGGTAGCACCTCCCCCATCACTAGAGAAGAACTCCATCTTTGATATTAACAAAGACCTGGCCAGAGCAAGAGACTGGTTATGGACACAGAGGAGACACAAGATTCCCCCCCCCCAAAAAAAAAAGTCGAAGAACTCTTTTACCTAATTTTTAAATTTAAAAAATTGTTTTCTATTTTTCATCATTTTTTTATGTGTGTGTGTTTTTAAAAACTCTTTTTATTCTTTTCCCTTTTAGACCTTTTGGGGTTATTTTGTGTGACTTAATTGCTATTTGACTCATCCCCAGATATATACCTGTTTTCGATTATCAAACCTTATCTTTCATAGTGTGCACACTTAATTCAGAAATTGATTACTTAATTCACAAACTCTCAGCCTTAACTCTATTAATAGTAGTATTATTTCTTTATATTTTTATATTTTAAGTATTTCATTTTTAAATTTTTTATTTTATTTTTCCTCTTTCCTTGCTTCTTTATCTCTCTCCTCCCTTCCTTCTATCTGTTTTAGGTCTTTGTTAAATTCCCTTTTTCCTTTTCCCACCTCACATTCCTCTAATCTTATTTTCTCCACACAATTCTCCCTTAACCTATTAATTTGTGATCTACTGACTCCTTCTTTGACTTCTTAGTCCATTAATCCATAGTTGTTGGTTGTTGAGCTAGGTATCTGTACTCATTTTGACTGCATCAAACAATCTATGCAACTACAGGGCTCTGATTGATGCTTGCCTTAAAATAGTTATGGGGTGAAATTGGTTTTTCTTTCATACCAAATGGGCAGAACAAGCTGGAGAAACACAAGAAAAATGGCAAGTCCAGATATCTCAACTCCCACTCATTTTAATCAGGTGACAGTGCAGTTAATGAATAATCCAGAGGAGAGTTTTCCAAATGCTCTACAAACACTACTGAATGAAAAGATTGAAAGCCTGCAAAGGACTCTGTGTGAGCTTGATAGGGAAATGTGTGAGTGGGAAAGGGGAAAGTATGAGTGTGATGAGGCTAACCAAAATTGAAATAGGAATTTTGCAAGCATGATGCAGCTAACAAAAGATTACTACAGGAACTTCATGAGCAAGAGGAAGATAATCAAGGATAATTACAGGAATTGCATGAGTGGGATGAGAATAGACAAAGATTAATGGAGGCTTTCATGGAATCCACAAACAGACAGATGAAGGAATACAGGTAGGCCACAAAGGAAATGCTGAATGGGAATCCTATGAAACCATAACCAATGAATTACGGGATTTGGGAATGAACACTGAAAACCAAATTAAGGAAATAAAGAAGTTCATACAAGATCTAAAACAAAGCTCCAACAACGAATTTCAAGCCATCAAAGCTGACCAATTAGAAGAAAATAAAATAAAAAACAAGTAGAACGTCATGACAGTAGGTTACACCATGCAGAAGATCAAGTCTCTCGGATTGAAGACAGCCTAGCTATTATAGAGCAAGAACAGATAACTATTCAAGACAAATCCAAGAAAAATGATAGATCTAGTCAACATTTACAAGATACCATCAGAAGGCATAATCTGAGACTAACGGTCATAGAGGAGCACCTACAGACAGAAGTTAACGGTCTAGGAAATTTATTTAACAGGATCCTAGCAGAAAACATCACAAACATGCAAACAAGCCTATTCAGAAACAGGAAGCCTTTAGAACCCAAAATAGACCAGACCAGAACTGCTCATCTCACCTTCACATTGTAATCTGCACAGGATCAATTCAGACCAAGGAAAGGATCCTTAAAGCTATCAAGGATAAAAGATCAGTCACCTATAAAGGGGAAACCAATTAGAATAACTTCAGAGTTCTCAGCAGGGACAATTAAAGCAAGAAGAGCATGAAATGATTTATGCCATGCCCTAAAGACAAACAGCTATCAACCAAGAATACTGTACCCAGCTAAACTCTCCTTCATAAGGGAAGATCAAATAAAAACTTCCCATAGCAAAGAAGAACTACAGCAATATAGCTCCACAAAACCAGCTCTACAAAAGATATTCAAAGATGTCCTACACGTAGAAAACCAACAAGAGCACAATAAAGGCCAAGAAACAAACCGCAAACAAAGAATCCCAGAATCATAAGAAAAACCCAATTGTCACAGCCCCCAAGAAGGTGGATAACATGGCAGAAATTACCAAACACCTCTCAATCTTAATTCTCAATATTAATGGACTTAATTCTCTAATTAAGCCACACAGAATTTCTAGCAAATATTGACATGTCAAAAATTAACCAAGATGGTTTAAACCAACTTAACACACCCATATCAAGCATCTAAATAGAAACAGCAATAAGAGACCTCCCACTCAAGAAAATCCCATGATCGGATGAATTACAGCTAAATTCTACAAGGCCTTCAGAGCAGAACTCCCACCAATACTCCTCCAAATCTTCAATGAAATTAAAAATGAAAATTCTCTACCAAACACTTTCTATGAAATCATCGTGACCATCATCCCAAAACAAGCCAGGGACTCATCAAAGAAAGAGAACTATAGAATCATTTCTTTGATGAACATCGATGCAAAACTTCTCAACAAAATTTTGCCCAATCGACTTCAACAATTCATCCAAAAAATCATACACCATGATCAAACAGGATTCATTTCGGGGATGCAAAGCTGGTTCACTATAGGCAAATCAATTAATATAATTCATCACATCAACAAGAACAAGGATAAGAACCACATGATTATCTCAACAGATGCAGAAAAAGCATTTGACAAGATCCAACACCCCTTTATGATGAAGGCTCTGGAAAAACTAGGAATCCATGGAACATTCCTCAGCTATGCAGGGCTGGGAAAGTGGCTCAGTGGTAGAGCACTTGCCTTGCATGCCTAAGGCCCTGGGTTCGATTCCTCAGCACCACATAAGCAAAAAGAAAAAAGCCAGAAGTGGTGCTGTGGCTCAAGTAGTAGAGCGCTAGCCTTGAGCTGAAGAGCTGAGGAACAGTGCCCAGGCCCAGAGTTCAGGCACCACGACTGGAACCAAAATAAAAATAAAAATAAAAAATAAATAAAAGCTATGTAATACAAACCTACCACCAGCATTATACTTAATGGCAAAAAGCTAAAGCTATTTCCTCTAAACTCAGGAATGAGACAAGGATGTCCACTCTCTTCACTGCTCTTCAACCTAGTATCAGAATGCCTATCTACAGCAATAAGAAAAGATGCAAATATAAAGAGGATTCAAATAGGGAAAGATTAAGTAAAACTTTCCTTCTTTGCAGATGGAATTATCTTGCATTTAAAGAATCCCATGGACCCCACTCCAAGTTACTTGATCAGATTCAAAATCGGCAAATTAGCAGGATATAAAATTGACCCTAAAAAACCAATGGCTTTTATTGTGACAACAATGAGAAGAGCATGGCTGAAATCAGGAAAACAATGAGAAGAGCATGGCTGAAATCAGGAAAACAATTCCTTTTGTAACAGCCCCACAAAAAATAAAATACTTAGGAGTAAAATTAACTAGAGATGTGAAGGACCTTGACGATGAAAACTTTAAAAACCTGAAAAAGGAAATTAAAGAAGAATTTAGGAATTGAAAAACCTACTATGCTCCTGGATTGGGAGGATTAACATCATGAAAAGGGCAATACTTCCCAAGGCTATCTACAAATTCAATGAGATACCTATCAATATTCCAACCTCATTCATTAATGAAATAGAAGAAGTAACCCAAAAAATCTTATGGAACAATTAAAGGCCACAAATAACAAAAAAATTTCCTTAACAGAAAGAACAGTGCTGGAGGCATATCAATACCAAATTTCAAACTCTACTACAAAGCCATACTAATAAAAACAGCTTGGTACTGGCACAAGAACAGACTGGACGACCAATGGAATAGAACTGAAAACCCAGAAATGAACCCATAGACCTATAGCCAGCTATTCTTTGATAAGGGAGCTAAAAAACAGTATGGAAGAAAGACAATCTCTTCAGTAAATGATGCTAGCAAAATTAGTTAAACACCTGTAGAAGACTAAAGATAGATTCTTATATATCATTCTGCACCAGAATCAACTCCAAATGGATCGTAGACCTCGAAGTCAAAGCAGACCCCATGAAAACATTACAGGCAGGAATAGGAGAAATTCTAGGGTTCCTTGGAACTGGCCAAAATTTTCTTAATAGAGTCCCAGAAACACAACAAATCAAAGAATGGTTGGACAAACGGGATCACATGAAACTGCAGAGCTTCTGCAAGGCAAGAGACATAGCCATCAAGATCAATAGAAAGTCAACCATTTGAGAGAAGATCTTCACTAGCCATACAACGGACAAGGGTCTCATATCTAAAATATACCTGGAACTCAAAAAATTAAATACTCAAAGAACTGTCTCATTAAACTGGGTTAAAGACTTAAAGAGAGACTTCTGAAGAGGAAATAAGAATGGTCAATAGACACATGAAAAAATGCTCTACCTCTCTAGCCATAAAAGAAATGCAAATCAAAATAACATTGAGATACCACCTCACCCCAGTTAGAATGGCTAATATAATTTGGGGAGGGGAAGGAAAAATCAAATTGTTTGAATAGGGATACAGGTGGACCCATTGCAACAATGAGCTATATGGAGAAGTTATGTCAAAAAACGAAAACGAACTTTACAACATTGGTGGGGGGGAGGAGAGGGGAGAATCTGTGCAGGAGAGGGGGAAGGTTTGAGGGTGGGGGGAGATGGGAAGTGATGGTAAGGGGAAACAAAGGAGGAGGCAACAATACTTGATAAGAAATGTACTCATTACCTTGCTCATGTAATTGTAACCCCTCTCTATGGTATTTTCACAATAAAAAATGTAAAATAAAAAATTAAAAAAACTCTAATAACAACAGATGCTGGAGAGGATGTGGCCAGAAGGGAACCCTACCAAATTAATGGTGGGGGTGTAAACTTGTTCAACCACTTTGGAAAGTAGTATGGAGGTTCCTCAAAAGACTCCACATAGAGCTCCCCTATAACCCAGCAATTCCACTCTTGGGCATTTAACCAAACAATTATAAACTAGGTTACACTAAAGCTACCAGCACAACTATGTTTATTGCAACATTATTTACCATAGCTAAGATATGGAAGCAACCCAGATCCTCTCAGTAGATGAATGGATCAAGAAAATATGGTATATATACACAATGGAATTCCATGCCTCCATCAGAAAGAATGACATTACCCCATTTGTTAGGAAATGGAAAGACTTGGAAAAAAATTATATTAAGTGAAGTAAGTCAGGCCCAAAGAAATATAGGTCCCATGGTTTCCCTTATCTGCAATATCTAGTATATGTCTGAGTCAAGCAGAAAAGGTCAGATAAGTTGATGTTAGGGAAATGAACCCTAAGATATGTATTCAAATGCTTTTTTTCTCTTTCATGCGATTGTTTCTAACACATTTATAAGATCATTTCTTTGTTGCTTTGTATGTCCCTCCCCCACGGTAAAACCCCTGCTTTCACTGTATTTGATGGCAGTATAATTTGTGGATGGGAAGGGAAAAAAACAAATAGTTTAAACAGGGACACAGGTGGACCCATTGGAACAATGAGATGTACAAGTCGTTATATCGAAAACGAACTTTACAACTTTGGCAGGGGGGAGGGGAAGGGAGAAGTAGGATTGGGTGTGGGGGAGGGGCGGAGGATGGGAAGCAATGGGAAGGGGAAACAAAGGAGGAGGCTACAATGCTTGATAAGAAATGTATTCATTATCTTGCCCATGTAATTGTAACCCATCTGTACTGTACTTTCACAATAAAAAATGAAAAAAAGAAAAATGAAAAAAGAAAATGTGATATATGTATATATGTATATATATATATACATATATACATATACATGTATCACATTTTCTTTTTTCTATGCCTCTATCAGAAAGAATGACATTACTCCATTTGTTATGAAATGGAAAAACTTGGAAAAAGTTATATTAAGTGTAGTAAGCCAGTCCCAAAGAAACATAGGTCCCATGGTTTCCCTTTTTTGCAATAACTCATACAAGTCTAGGACAAGTAGAAAAGTTCAAAAGCTATGTACATATGACTATATAAGATAATGTTAAGCGAAATGAACCCCAAGATAGGGACACAGTAGTTTTTCTTGCTTTTCATTGTTTTGAACATATGTATAATCTGCTATGTGATTTTTGTTTGTTCTTTTGTATGTTCTTTCCCCACAGTATAACCCCTGTTTTTACTGTATTTGATTTGGTGCCCTGCATCTTGTATATACATTTGTATAATTTGGGAAGGGGAAGGGCAATAACAAAATGCTGAAATAAGGACACAGGTTGACCCATTGTAACAATGAGATTTACAAGACACTATGTTGAAAATGAACTTTACAACTTCGGGGGTGGGGAGGAAAGAGTTGGGGAGATGGGTAGGGTAGGGATGGTAAGGGATAAACAAAGGAAGGGCTAAAATGCTCTATAGGAAATGTACATGAATTACCTTACTCATGTAACTGTAACCCCTCTGAACATTATTTTTATTAAACACACACACATATAGACACACACACACACATATATATATATGTATGTATGACATTTATATGAGCCATGCGCCAGTAGCTCACAACTGTAATTTTAGCTACTCAGGAGGCTGAGATCTGAGGATCACAGTTTGTAACCAGCCCAGGTAGGAAAATACAACAGACTTTTCTCCAATTAACCACAGAAAATTAAAAGTTGCTCTGTGGCTTAAAGTAGTAGAACATTAATCATACTTAAGCAGAAACTCTCAAAGAAAGGACTCTGTCCCTGAGGTCAAGTCCCACAATTAACAAAAATACAGGACATAATGAGGCCTAATTCCTAACGATGTAAGTACAAACTTTAGGTTGATTAAAACCTCACTCCTTGCTTCCCTTTTAGGTTACACATAGACTGCAAGGAAAGGGAATGAATAAGGTAGGCCATGCATACATATTTGTATTGTATATTATCTCGTATATAATATATGCAGTAATATACATATATTCTATGTGTATTGTGAACTATATAATGTATAATGTGCATATAATAGATTTACATATTATGTAGATGTGCATATATATCTTACTCTTTTCCTTGACATTGCTGTTGTTTGAAATCGGTGCCTTCCAATTGGTATGCAGCATCTCTACTATGCCAACAATCTACCCAGCCCTTTTGGACCTTGTATTATTTTGAAAGAGAACTTGAAATTATTTTTGAAAAGACCTAAAAAAATCATCTTCCAAATTGCTACCACATTCTGCACAGAAACAAGAGAGACAATCCCACAACTCCTATCAAAATAGAAAATCTCCTATTTCCCAAACCTATCCAGAGGTGAAAAACTTATGCCATACTAGTGTGACACTTGTTTTCAATTGTAGTAGAAAGCTATAGTAACATAAAAATTGCACTTTCATAAAAACATATCAGTGCAACAGGATACCTAGAAATACTCCCACTCAACTACATTCATCTTATTCTAAGAGTCATGTGCAATCCTACATTAGTGGAAGTTGACACCTGTAGTAAGTAGTGGAACTGTGAAAACTGAGTATCCATATGACAAAAATTAGGCTGGATCTCTCATATTCTCCAAAAGGATAAAAGTAAAAACTCATTACTATTTTTAATAGGAAACTTGAGGATTGAAAAATGGCAGATAAGGTTATAGTGGAAATTCTTCAAGATATAGGCACAGGAATAATTCCTGACAGGACACAAATGCTTCATAAAATAATAGCAAAATTTATGCTCCGGTTTAGGCATGGTGGTGGAATCATTTGTTTCACTCACAAGATGAAGAATCCCACCCTCAGTACAGGTTAAAATGTGATGTCATGAAATTGAAATCTTTCAGCCAGCCAGGCATTGAGACCTACATCTGCAATTATCATAGTTTAAAGTCAGTCTGGACAGAAAAGTATTGTGTGACTTATCTCCAGTGAACCAGCAATAAGGTGAAAGTGCAGTTATGCCTCTCAACCTTGAGCAAATGTGTCAAGTAAAAGGGAGATGCATCTTGTCAGAACCAGAGTACTGGCACCATAACAAAAAAAGTGTTAAAGTTCCAGAACAACAAAAGAAACAATTAATGAAGTGAAGACTCAGGCAAATAAATGGCTGTAAACCTTCCTTATCTATACATCTGTTAGGGCTTAATATCATAGTACAAAACAACACTGAAATTTAAACACCAAGACAAAATTAATCCTACCATGAAACAGGCACATGAAGTGAAAAACTTTTTTTCAAATGAAAAAGTACAAATAGGAAATCCAAACAGGAAAAATATCTAACCATTATAACAATTATCACAATGCAAACCACAGGTATTCTGAATTACCTTATCATGTAACCCACAGTGGCTTTATTCAAGACACAAAATTACAAATTTAGTGAAGATATATAGAAATAAGAATCAATGAAGATACCTCAGGATATTAACATTAGAACTCATATTTGACAGAGCTATATCACTTCTAGCTATCTCTCCAATACATGGAGCTCAGGTTTCTGTACAGATGCATGTGTAAACATGGATGCCATTTTATATCAACTAACCAACTTATGGAATTACCCAGGATGTCCAACAACAGATGAATGGATAGGATATATCATCAGTATATGAAGATGACTTCTCTTCCACAATAAAGAAGAATGAATCATACATTTTCTTTTGTAAGAAAAACACAAAAAAAGAGAAAAAGGAAATTACAGATATGGGAGGAGAAACACCATTTGATGAGACATAATAAATGGTTACAAATACTGGGGGTGACTACAGTCAAAGTACATGACATGAAATATAGAAACACAGATAGTGACCCCAAGTCCTATATTGTAGTCAAAATTGAAAAACATTGGCATAAAACGTACTGGTGTGACACTGAGTTCATCTCTTCTTCCCAGTGACATCCAATTGCTCTGCTGCATTTACCTATATCAAGGACTTCATTAATAACATACAGTGATCTTTACCTTGTAACACAAAATTTTTATAGACCAAATCATAGGATAACGAGGCCAGATTTCTCTGATTTCCCTTAGCAGCCCTTGCATACCGGTAAGTAGTTGAGAAACATCCATCAGCTGCAACCTTAACATTCTATGTGTCTGTACAAGTGCACTAACAAAAACACTCCAATATAATTTATGGTATCAAGGGAAGGAAAATCAGGTGAATGTGGAAAAGTAGAGGAACATAAGAAAGACAAATATCTAGGAATGGTATGAAGGATTAGGACATTTACAAATTCATTCTAAAGCAGTGAAAGAATTCCAGATCCTGTCATCTCTGCCTCCAAATGTGGCCAGCCACCTCACATTTTATCCTTGTCACACCAGCACTGGAAAAGAGGTGGGAGTATGGCTACAGGCAATGGTATTCTGTTGCAACAGGAAACAAATTGTAATGCTACAATAAAGTGAAGAGCTCATGATCCTGGAAAGGACAAGCTACATGGCAAGAAACCAGAGACCTCTTTTCCAACTTGGAAGCATATAAATAAATAAATAAAGCAAATAAAACTGATACTGCATCTCATTGCTTGATGAGAGATTGAGGAAGAGTATACAGAAAGCATAGTTGTGAGCCCCCAGAGGTTCTTCATGCATTCCCCATCCTGAGATCAAAAGAGTAAGTAGAAATAAAACTATGGAGGTATTACTTACAGTCTGTTTGCTTCATCATGTGAAGAATCACTGTTACTGTGATCTGTTCCCAAAGTGTAGAGAGGGAAGAACCCAGCAATCATCACATCTCCATCCATGTGTGCCCTATGCTTCATTCTAGAAAAGCAGGTGGTGCCTTCTAAGGAGCTGACAAGCGGAAGCTGGAGAAGAAGGAGGGTGAAAATCAAAGGGAACATCACTGAAGCATCTGCCAAGCTGGAATTCTGGCTGGAAGTGAAGTCCATGGGATCAGGTACAGATAAATAGCTTGTATTTGCATCTATGTGTGTATGTGCCTTTTTGTTGACAGGATGGCCACTCAGCTTCTGTCATTGCAAACTTCAGCATTTCCCGGTAGGAATGTGGATAACTCTCAGCCCTGCAGTTCTGCATCTGAGGCCCAACATCTGGGAAATAAACACAAGTTGGAAAACATGTTTTCCAGTTGTCCTCTCCACCCCAGGTGTTATGCTTTCATCCATGACCACAGAGAGAAAGACCTTGGGGATGAAGTTTTCTTGTTAGATTCTGTTGGAAACCTGGATTAGCAAATGATTTGTATGAAATCTATTAGGGATGATGCAACTGGAAAATATCAATAGATGCCATATCATGTGAAAGGTGAGGTGGTTCCCAAAGTTTCACGCCAGGCAGATGTCATCCCAGCTCTTTAGGGCATCCCACTCAGCACACATCTCACACACCAAATGTACAAAACAGCAACAGAAAATTGCTGGTTGACCCAAGCCAGTTTCAGTGGAATTCCATGCAGAAGACTCCACAAATGTGTCCATCTATGCTTGCCTGAAGAATGAATGAACATGTTGAATTCAGCAATGGATGATAGCACAGAAGTTGAGCTGCAGAATTGTATTCTCAACTTGACCTTCACAAAGGGCATTATCACTGGACATCATGAGTACATGATCAATATACTGCCAGGAAGCATTGATACATTCATTACCTTGGGTGTCTGTATTTATACTTTTCTGAGAACCTGTGCCTGCCCAATCAACCCTTTCTCCCCTATCAAAACCACCTCTATAATTCCTACCACTCAAAAATATTGGACATTGAAACTATACAAACTTCTCAATGTCCCTATAGCAATGGCTTTAACATGCAGTGATTTTATTCTATTCCTTCATCTTTACTATAATAGTTTCAACATTTTGTGTTTGATTTAAGACTTCAAGGTGGAAAAACAAGGAAAAGTCACAATGTAAGAACCTTAACAGAGCTGTGTATAGTGTGCAGGAGAAGATGGCCATAATTGTGTTCATAAGGAGAGAAGTTTTGGTGCCAATGAGTGGAGAAGGTGAGTCAGCATATGTGAAGACCTGGGGTCTTTGCAGGCTGAGAGAACATGCCTGGCTCATAGTCTAGAAGGCTCCATGCAGCCAGCAGTGACTTCCATTATTGCAAGAAGGAAAGCTTCTGAGGTACAAGCATTTTTCCATATCATGTATTTTTTCATTAATCAGTTTTTTATTGTGAAAATACTGTACAGAAGGATTACAATTACATGAGCAAGGTAATGAGTATATTTCTTATCAAGCATTGTTGCCTCCTCCTTTGTTTCCCCTTCCCATCTCTGCCCTCCCATCCCCTGTCCCGCCAAAGTTTTAACGTTCATTTTTCGACATAACGTCTTGTACATCTCATTGTTGCAATGAGTCCACATGCATCCCTATTTAAACAATTTGTTTTTTCCCTTCCCCTCCCCAAACTATACCAATATCAAATACAGTTAAAACAGGGGTTATACCATGGGGGAGGGACATACAAAGCATCAAAGAAATCATCTTATAAATATGTTAGAAACAATAGCAAGAAAGAAAAACCATTTGAGTCCTTAAGATTAGTAGTCTATTAACAGATCTAGGGTTGACAAATTCTTCACATATGCTGATATGCAACCTAGTACATGCATGTCAAGTAATGAGAAAAAACAGGAGAGAAACTTACATAAGACCTCAGTTACACATGGAGAAAATTACCTTTTCCTAACATCACTCCATGTATAGTTTAGAATCCTTGAGGCCATTTGAGTGGTTCTAGGATTCTTGAGAGTTGTTACCAGGTGTTTCAAGGTGAACTTGACTTGTGGGAATTGGTGAGACCCCCCCAATAGTTCTTAACTAGAATGAAATATATGCCACAGATTTCTTAACAATGCTTAAAAAATGTGCTACATTTCTATGTACTGTTAACCCTCCGGGTTTATAAGTGAAACATTCTCCTTTATGATGATATATTTACAGGACAAGCAAGGTTAACATCTCATCAGAGTAGCGTATATTCCCTCTAATGAAGAGTAGAAAAGTAACCTTCATATATACATGCATACTAATATGTATTTTCTCTTATACTTTTGCAACGTACACTTTGATTATTTACAAGAGGCATCTGAATTCATGTAATGCAACTCCCATCATTTCCTTACCATGTCTTCTACATTATTGTGTAAAAGTATAAACATCTTTTTTTTTGGAAGAAATCAGTTTATTCTAATTAACTCAAAATAACATCAGAATAATGAAGGTCACACAAACACCTGTCAGCCTCAACTCTATACCATTTCAGTGAACCTGTATTAAGAGTAACAATATCCTCTTCCATGGCCACTCTTGAGGCAACAATGCAATTAACAACAAGAAGTTAACTTACAGTTTTACACTTTATAGTGCCACTACCAATTACATTTCCATGTTAAATTAACTTGGTCATCAGAGGTGATTTTCCATTTCTTCAACTTGAACTTCATGGTTAAACTAGTCCATTTGCAATTCTGCACTGCTTCAGCTCCTCATTGAAGCCCTCACAGAGCTTAAAATCACCCTGGTTCTGGGCACACTCCAAAACCTGCTTTATTTCATAGGAGCATGGGCCACTAAGCTGCTGCTGCTGCGCCAGCTGAGTTCCGGGGCTCCTGATAAGTGATGTCCGGCCTGGCAGGCTCAGCATTACCAGCTCCACTGAAGCCGCCAGTGATGGCATGGCCCAGTGTGTGCCCAACGGCAGAGCCCACAGCTACACCAGCGGCTGTGGACGCCATCTGGGCCATCAGCCCAGGCTGATGGGGAATGGCTGCAGGAGAGCCCACAGCAGATGCTAGGGCTGCGATTGGAGATTGGGCTGCAGGAGCTGACCTGGGTGCAGCTCTCATCTGTGGGGCACGGCTGGCCGGTGGGGCCAACGCGGGAGGTGCGGCTCTGGCTTCCATGCGGCATCTTGCACCCCAACGAGGAACCACGTCCAGAAACGACGAAACCTACGAACCCATCTTTAAAAGTAAATTATTCCATCTAAGTCCTTCTGTTTATTTTACCGATAAATGTAAACACTACAAACATCTTCATCAAAATTTTATATCAATGTAATATCTGATGCATAATTTTGTCCTAAAGAAAATTTTGTGGATTTGTGATGTTTTGATTTTTTTCATGTTTTCATCCAGTCTTTTCCAATAGCCTAGATTCTCTATTTTTTCAACCCCTTTGTGTTTCTAAGTTGCTGGTTCATCTCATTTATTTCAGTTTATTGTCCCTTTGAAGCCTACCTAAAGGCTTCTCTGGTTTATTTTAATTTCTGAAGAACTTCCTTTGTAATTCTGTTTGGATATGTGGCGGGAGGCACATGTGTGTTTGTGCTAGTTCTAGAGCTTGAACTCAAGGTTGTAACACTGCCCCTTAGCTTTTTGCTAAAATTGTGTGCCGCGGACCGGCTCTGTAGGGACAATGGAGGACACCTAGTGGAGGAACTGGAATAGGTGAGCAGATGGCAAACAGACAACTCATGCACAAGAGGAGTGGATGCTGAGTGCAATTTAATGCAGAGGATAACAAGCTTTTATAGTAAAAGTCTCCATGAGAAAGGGCAAAAGGTTACACAATCTTGCTGCAGGGCTTCGTTCTTGGGCGGTCACCAGTTGGTCGCCTGATCTTGTTTTTTGGATGACGAGCTATGACGATAGGCACTTGTTTTCGGCTTTACCTCTATTTTTAAGAAATACAATGGGTTTCAATGTTTATCACCAATTAACCATTAACCAGAGCCTATGGGCAAGGTGCTGAACAGAAAGGCATGAACTCTAGTACTTCATAGTTACTTTTGTTTAGTTTTGTACTTTATATGTTTTAAATCTTTTCTAAGCAATTGTGCTTAGAAGGTTCCCAATTTGTGGCCAAAAATCATGATATTCAGTATACTTAGTTAAATCTGGCCATATATCAAATTTAAGCTCATAGTGTCTTTTCTGTAACCCTTTCACATAATCATTTACTTTTTTCTATAGAGGCCTTAACTGTCCCATAAGATCTTTCTTGTTCCTTCTTTAATAGTAAGCACCAAGGAGGCCTAGATCTAGCAAGTCTCTTAGTAAATGAAAGAGAGTAATAGGAAGTTCTTTCTCCTAAGTAGTTTTCCCAGCAATTGCCATCCTTATCATACACACCTGTAAAAGGCTATGGATTTAGGGGAAGTCTCTGGGGTCCTCTAGATAATGGAGGATCCCACCATTTTCCTCTGATAAGCCATTGTCATCTTTTATCTACCAACCTTTTAGGAATCTTATTTAGCTTTTGGTCTACATATCCCTCTACATCTTTCTTATCTACAGGATATCTATGTGAATCTATTGTATATGTTTTTATGATTAAAGGAAAGTCCCCAGTAGCCATACACTCTTTCTGCTCTAGCCGCACCTACAGCTTCTTATAAATCTCTTACAAACAATTCCTTCTGCTGAAGTGATGTCATGAAACCCCCAATACTTTTATATTTACTTATGACTTGTCTACTAGCCTCCATAAGAGGGGCTTTCAGGGTAGCACTTAACTCTGGTGAGTTAGTCATATTTTTAAGACACTCAACAGATGTTGGAGTCGTCAATACTCTTAAGAAAGAGCCTTGAATAAGGGAACATTGAGCATGAGTAAGTACAATGAGCAGCAGGAACAGTAAAAGATTAATAGGCACTCCTATACAGTGAAGAAAAGAAAAACAGGAACAGAAACACATTTTTCCCAGGGGCTTGCCAGCCTTTCCAGGAGGTAGGCCTCTTTGACGCCCCATTCTCTGAGGTAGACTTCGGTGAAGTCCCATTCTCAGAGATAGGTCTCTTTGAAGCCCCATTCTCTGAGGTAGACTTCGGTGAAGTCCCATTCTCAGAGATAGGTCTCTTTGAAGCCCCATTCTCTGAGGTAGACTTTGGTGAAGTCCCATTCTCAGAGATAGGTCTCTGTGAAGCCCCATTCTCAGGTCTGAAAGCTGGTTTCCCATGCTAAGCAGACTCCACCGGAGTAGGCGTGGCAATTGTGGTGTTGTGTTAGAACTCAGTCACCAATGAACAAAGAAGCCATATTTTGAGAGGTCACATTTGCAGTATTTATTGAACTGCTGGCAACTGCTGGCGGACCTATGTCTCAAAGACCTGCAGCCCAGAAATGATCTTTTTTTCTTTTTTTTCTTATAAAAATGTTGTACAGAGGGGTACAGTTACATGAGCAATGAGTACATTTCATAGCCAGCATTGTTACCTCCTCCTTTGTTTTTTCCCTACCATCACTGCCCTCCCCTCCTCCCCCCACCCAGGCCTTGTAAAGTTCGCTTTCAATAGTGTCTGATACATCTTGTCCTCACAATGGGTCAGCCTGCATCCTCATTTAAGCATTCTGCAATATCCCTTACAAATATATATATATATATATATATATATATATACACACACACACACACACACACACACACATACAAGGTGCAGAGCACCAGTATCAAATCCAGTGAAAACAGGGGTTATAGAAACAAAAGAATCACATAATCTCTTGTAAGTACATTAAAAAACACTAGCAAGAAAGAAAAAAACAAATAACAAACCTATTGTGTCCCTGTCTTGGGGTACATTTTGCTTAACATTATGTCATATGGTCGTATGTACTTAGCCTTTTACCTCCTATGCTTGTCCTAGACCTGTACTGGTCTCTGAAGACAAGGGAAACCATGGGACCTATGTTTTTTTGGGCCTGGTTTATTTCACTTAATATGATTTTTCCCCAAGTCTTTCCATTTCCTAACAAAAGAGGCAATATCATTTTTTCTGACGGAGGCATAGAATTCCAATATATATATATCACATTTTCTTGATCCATTCATCTACTGAGGGGCCTCTGGGTTGGTTCTATATCTTAGCTATGGTAAATAATGCTGCAATAAACATGGTTGTGCTGGTAGCTTTGGTATGACCTTGTTTGTGATCCTTTAGGTAAATTCCCAAAAGTAGGATTGCTGGGTCATAGCGGAGCTCTATGTGTAGTCTTTTGAGGAACCTCCATACTGCTTTCCAGAGTTGAACAAGTTTACACTCCCATCAACAATTCAATATTGTTTCCTTTTGGCCACATACCCTCCACCATCTGTTGTTATTAGATTTCTTGATTATAGCCATTCTAGGGGGTGAGGTGGAATTTCAGCATTGTCTTGATTTGCATTTCTTTCTTTTTTTTTTTTTGGAATCCGGTCGTGGGGCCTGAACTCTGGGCCTGGGCACTGTTCCTCAACTCTTCAGCTCAAAGCTAACACTCTACCACTTGAGCCACAGTGCCACTTCCAGCTTTTTTCTTTTTGCTTATGTGGTGCTGAGGAATCGAACCCAGGGCCTCAGGCATGCAAGGCAAGCGCTCTACCACTGAGCCACCTTTCTAGCCCCTTGTGTTTCTTTTATGGCTAGAGAAGTTCATCATTTCTTCATGTGTCTATTGGTCATTCTTATTTCCTCTTCAAAAAAGTCTCCCTTTAAGTCTTTAGCCCTTTTGTTAATCGGGCAGTTGTTTCTTTGAGGATTTGTTGTTGGGGGATTTAGTTTGTTTGAGTTATAAGTAGATTTTAGACATGAGACCCTTGTCTGTTGTATGGCTAGTGAAGATCTTCTCCCAGTCTGTGCGCTTTCTGTTGATCTTGCTAGCTATGTCCTTGGCCTCTGCAGGTTCATGCAATCCCATTTGTCCAACTTTTCTTTGATTTGTTGTGCTTCTGGGTCTGTATTAAGAAAATTTTGGCCTCTGCCAAGAAGCCCTTGAGTTTCTCCTATTCCTTCCTGTAATGTTTTCATGGAGTCTGCTTTTATTTCGAGGTCATTGATCCATTTGGAGTTGATTCTGGTGCAGGGAACTAGTTTTAGTTTTCTACAAATATTTAGCCAATTTTCCCAGCACCATTTACTGAAAAGGCTTTCTTTCATTCTATTTCTTTAGCTCCCTTGTCAAAGATTAGGTGGCTATAGGTCTGTGGGTTCATTTCTGGTCTTCAGTCCTATTCCATTGGTCCTCAGGTCTGTTCTTGTGCCATTACCAAGCTGTTTTTATTACTATGGCTTTGTAGTAGAGTTTGAAGTTTGGAATTGATATTCCTCCAGCACTGTTCTTTCTACTAAGGATTGTTTTTGCTATTCTGGGTCTTTTATTGTTCCATATGAATTTTTGAACTGCTTCTTCTGTTTCATTGAAGAATGAGGTTGGAATGTTGATAGGTATGGCATTGAATTTGTAGATCACCTTTGGCAGTGCTTCCATTTTTACTGTTAATCCTCCCAATCCAGGAGCACGGGAGGTTTTTTCCACTTGCTTAATTCTCCTTTAATTTCATTTTTCAGGTTTTAAAGTTTTCATCATACAGACTTTCACCTCTTTTGTTAACTCCTAAGTATCTTTTTCCCTTGTGGCTATTACAAAAGGGGTTGCTTTCCTAATTTCAGCCACGCTCTTCTCATTATTGGCATACAGGAAAGCCATTGAGGATTAATTTTGTACCCTGCTACTTTCTCAAAGCTTCCAATCAGCTCAAGTAACTTGTGAGTGGAGTCCATGGGATTCTTTAAGTACAAGATCATGTCATCTGCAAAGAGGAAGAATTTTACTTCATCCTTCCCTATTTGGATCCCTTTTATGTCTGCATCTTGTTTTATTGCTGTAGCTAGGTGAAAAGCTAAAGTAACTCCATTTTCAGATCAACCCCCTGAGCTGTGCTGCCCTCAGAGTAAACCCCAAAGAGAGCTGTGCTGCCCTCAGAGTAACCCATAAAGAGAAAAATAGTTCTCAGAAAAACCACAGGTTGCTACCAACTCTGCCCACCCTTAAGATACAGAACAGTTGCCTAAGTGTTCCAGAAAAAGGAAATTGCGGTCAGGGTGGACTTAAACCCCCTGAACTTGTGAACTTGCTTTTGTGGAAACCCCCTGAACTTGTGAACTTGTTTAATACTATAAAAGCTGTGCTGATTCTATGCTCGGGGTCTCTTAGCATCGCCGGTTACCGAGTGCGTGGAGGACCAAACTCGAGCTTGCAATAAATGACTCTTTGCTGCTTGCATTGATCATGGTCTCTGGTGGTCTGTGAAGGGACATGCAAAATCAGGCACTTCACTAGGCATTCCAATACTAGGTTAAAGAGAAGTGAGGAGAGTGGACACCTTGGTCTCATTCCTGAATTTAGAGGAAATGGCTTTAGCTTCTCACCATTAAGTATAATGCTGGCTGTAGGTTTGTTATATATAGCCTTTATTATATTGAGGAATGTTCCATGGATTCCTAGTTTTTCCAGAGCCTTCATCATAAAGGGGTGTTGGATCTTCTCATATGCTTTTTCTGCATCTATTGAGATAACCATGTGGTTCTTATCTTTGCTCTTTTTGATGTGATGAATTATATTGTATTGCATATATTGAATCAGTTTTGCATCCCTGAAATGAATCCTGTTTGATCGTGGTGTATGATTCTTTTGATGAGTTGTTGAAGTCAATTGGCCAAGATTTTGTTGAGAGGGTTTGCGTCAATATTCATCAGAGTAATGGGTTTATATTTCTCTTTCTTTGATGATTCCCTGCCTGGTTTTGGGATGAGGGTGGGTTATGCTGGCTTCATAAAAAGAGTGTGGTAGTTAAAATGTCATGAATGATTAAGATATGTACAAATTTATTATAAAGCAGTGAAAGAATTCCTGATCCTGTCACCTCTGCCTCCAAATGTGGCCAGCCACCTCACGTTCTATTTTTGTTACCCTAGCACTGAAAAAGAGGTGGGAGCCATTGCTATAGGCAATGACATCTGTTTCAATATGAATCAAATAGCAATGCTGGAATAAAGTGAAGAGATCATGACCCTGGAAAGGAGAAGTTACAAGGAAAGAAACCAGAGACTTCTCTTCCAACTTGGAAGCATAGTACTCACCTAATAAAACCAATATTTCTACTGCATCTCATGTCTGATGAGAGTTTGTGGAGGAGGATACAGAAAGCATGATTGTGAGCCTCCCAGAGGTTCTTCAGTAAGTGGAACTAAAATTATGGAGGAATTACTTATGGTGTGTTTGCTTCATTATGGGAAACATCACTGTTACTTCGATCTGTTCCCAAAGTGTAGAGAGGAAAGAACCCAGAAATCATCACATCTCCATCCATATATGCCCTGTGCTTCATACTAGAAAAGCAGGTAGTGCCTTCTAAGGAGCTGACAAGAAGTGGAAGCTGGAGAAGAAGGAGGGTGAAAATCAAAGGTAACGTCACTGAAGCATCTGCCAAGCTGGAATTCTGGCTGGAAGTGAAGCCCATGGGATCAGGTGGACATATATATCTTGTATTTGTGCCTATGTGTATGTGTGCCTTTTTGTTGGCAGGGATGGCTACTCAGCTTCTGTCATTGCAATTTTCTGCATTTCTGGGTAAGGATGTGGAAAACACCCAGCCCCGCGGTTCTGCATCTGAGGCCCAGCATCCGGGAAATAAACACAAGTTGGAAAACATATTTTCAAGTTCTCTCCACCCCAGGTACTATGATTTCATCCAAGACCACAGCGAGTGAGACCCCCTGGATAAAGTTCTCTTGTTAGATTTGATTGCAAGCCTGGAGTAGCAAATGATTCATATGAAATCTATTAGGGATGATGCAACTGGAATGCATCAATAGATGCCATGTTAGATGAGAGGTGAGATGGTTGGCATGAGCTCATGCCAGGGAGATGCCAACCAAACCCAAAAGTGCATCACACTCAGAGGATATCTCACAAACGCAATGTCCATAACAGCCACAGAACTTTGCTGGTTGACATAAGCTAGTTTCAGTAGAATCCCATGCAGAAGATTTCACAAATGTGGCCATCTATGATTGCCTGGAGAATGAATGATCATGCTGAATTCAGCAATGGCCAATGGTCAGTGCATGAGCTACAGAACTGTATGCTGAACTTTGACCTTTACACCTGGCAATATCACTGTACATCTTGAGTTAATGTGTCAATATACTGTCATGAAGCATTGAAACATTCACCACCTTGGGTGTCTGTATTTATACTTTTCTGAGAACCTGTGCCTGCCCAAACAACCCTTTCTCCCCTATCAAAACTATCTCTAAAATTCTTACAACTCAAATATATTAGACATAGAATCTATACAAACTCCTCAATGGCCTTAAAACAATGGCTCTAACATGCAGTGAATTTATCCTATTCCAGGCTATTCTGTTGATTGCATACTGTGATACACTTTCCTAGAATCATAACATATGGGGCAGGACAGAAATTGCATGAGAGCATAAATCAAGGAAAGAACAATCAAATGACATGCTGGTCATATATTTATACTGGCATGCTAGAACAGCATGTTATTAGTAGGGCTAATTTTGGAAGTATGTGTTATGGGATTCACAGAAACTTTCATACTTTATATTCAATGCTTTTGAAAATATAATGGGGCCTTCAACAACCTGTCTTTGTTGTGAGAATACAAAATTTGCTAATGAGATTGCACATGATCTTAATCATTTTAATACTTATTGCAATAAATAGAACTTTCACACTTATTTTTTATGTTCTTTATTAGTGTATATTAGTTTTAGAAAAAATTACATTTGGAAATTTCTAGATGTACATGCAATTTGCTGTGATCAGATTCAAACTCTCCATGTCACACTCATCCACTCCTTCCATTATTAAAAGAATTTCAGCTGGTTTTATTTTTCCATTTTCATATATGTGCAAAAAGTACATTGACTTTAGTCCACTTCCTTCTCGTCTCCATCTCTATTCACTGCCCCTGCCTCATCTATATAATGCCTATAATTGAATAGATCTCAACTGCACTTGTGTCCTACATTTTAATGTATATTAATTGTTAGAAGAGATTCACTGTGTATTTGACACCTGCTTGTGTTACATTTCAACCTAAATATCTCTACATATTACTCCCTCTTTCCTTATCTTTCCTACAGCTCTTAACCAATAGATTGTAGTAAGTGTAGTTATGCCATCTACAGCCACATATGTACTTTGTTATTGCACATATTTTATAAAAAATTCTACTTCCTCCTCCACTTCCTCCTAACTTTTTCAAAGATTCCCATAATTACAAAAATGTTTACTTGTATATGGGTTTCTTAAATATGTGTGTGTGTGTGTGTGTGTGTGTTGTTTTTAGGTCTGGCTTCCACATTTTAGAAAAAGCATGTGACCTTTATCTTTCTAAACCTGGCTTACTTCATTTAACATGATAATCATCAGTTATCTGCATTATCATACCAGTAAAATATTCCTGTTCTGATTGTGAATAATATTTTAGAAAGCATCTGAACTGTTTCCGTAGTTTGGCTATGGTGAATATTTCTGCAGTACACTTGGGTGTTCAATTATGACTATTGTTACTATACTTACATTCCTTTGAATAAACAGCTTAGGATGACATATTTTGCTGGCATGGCAGATCTACTTTTAGTTCTTTGGAGAAACTCCATACTGATTTCTATAATGGTTGCATGAACTTACATTTCCATGAAGAGTCTATAAGTATTGGCTTCCCACATATTCTAGCTAGCTTTTGTTGTTATGTGTATTCTTCATGATAGTCATTCTGACAGGAGTGAGATAAAATTCAGGGTCATTTTGGTTTGCCTTTCCTTCATGGCCATAGATATAGAGCATTTTTATGTATATATTGTCCCTTTTGACTTCTTGGTTTTTTATTTTTTGTTTTTGTTTTTTGGTCATGGGGCTTGAACTCTGGGTGTGGGCACTGTCCTTCACTCTTCAGCTCAAAGCGAGGGCTCTACTGCTTGAGCCACTGTGCCACTTCTGGTTTTCTAGTGGTTTATTGGAGATAAGAGTCTTATGGAGGGAGTCAAAGGAAGATGGTGGAGGAGAAGCTGGAGGCTAAACAAGCTCCTGCATAGAAAGCAGTTTTAGTGTTCCAGTGAACAGTCCTAGGCCAGAGAATTACATCAAGTGTGCCATCACAGTACAGAGAGATTGGCCAGAGAGGAAAAATCCAGGCAAGGAGACAGATCTCAACACTTGCCAGTAGCCATGGCTGTGACAAAGAGAGTCTGGGACAAAGGAACTAGACACAGCAGGTGAGTGTATTCTACTCAACACCAGCAAGAACTGACAAGGAGCAGATATCTTCATCCTGCAGATCGCAGACCAGAGACAACCCAGGAACCAAGACTCCGGTGTGAGTAGAACCCTGACATCCTGACTCTATCTCAGGGAGAACAGTAGGGGAGGCCACCCCTCCACCCCACAACCACCGGAGATCTCCATCTTTGATAGTGACAAAGGCCTGGCTGAGCAGCTAGCTCAAACTGAGGCCTTGGAAGAAAACAAAAGAGTCATTTAGCAGATCACAGGAATCTAACCTGACCTGCCAAGCTCAGCTCCACCCAGGGAAAAGTCACCCATCCCAGGCCTAGTAAGCTCTGCCAGTCCCTGGAGCTGCTTTCTTCACTGCATAAACAGAGCCAGAGGCTGCTCCTCCATACAGCAGCCTTGACAATCAATTGAAATTCAGTAAACATAAACCCTGAGAAAGGCTCCAGGCTGGGATCTGTGAGTGTCTCACAAGCTAGCTCCTCAGGGAAAAGCTGCTGTTTGCTGAAAGGCCTCAACATTACCCAGAACCTAGCCTCATCACAGCCATCTCCCTCTTTTGTGAAACTCAAAGCAGATCTCCTTCTCATTGAACTAGCCTGGGAGGAGGATCAGAAAATCCTGGGTCAAGCGGAGCATTTTTCTGACTGCTCAAACAAACTGACATAAGAAACCAATCAAGCCACAGGAAAACCAAGCACCACAAGCAGACAAGAGACTCCACCAAGAGACTGGTTACTGACACAAGGGAGGTACAGGATCTTCCCATCCCCTCGTTCCTCCCCCCCCCCAAAAAAATCAAAGAACTCTTTTTTTGTACCTTTAAAAATTTTTAATTTAAAAAATTGTTTTCTATTAATTTTTTTCCTCTTATAATTTTCATTTTAGGTATATGTGTGTGTGTGTGTGTGTGCTTTTTAAAATCTCTATTGACCTTTTAGTCCTTTTTCTTTTTCATTCTTTTCATTTTTCTTCTCTTTTGTTCTTTTTTTTTTGGTATTCAGGTAAGGGGTAGGTTTATTCAGTAGACTTGCTGGGACCAGGCAAGGTTGGCACTCCACGTGGCTGGGAAAGGCCTGGGAATGAGAGAGAGCTGGGAAAGAGAGGAAAGAGAGAGGAAAGAGCTAGAGCAGAGAGAAAGCAGAGAGAGCTAGAAAAGAGCAGCGAGAGAGCTAGAGAGAGCTAGAAAAGAACAGCAAGAGAGATAGAGCTAGAAAAGAACAGCAAGAGAGATAGAGCTAGAAAAGAACAGGAAGAGAGAGTCTTTCGTTCTTTTTTGCGTGACTTAATTGCTGTTCTGCTCATCCTCAGATAAATACCCATTGTCGATTATTAGACTTTATCCCCAATTGTGTACACACTTAATCCAAAAATTTATTACTCAATTCAAAACCTCTTAGGCTTAAATTCTTTAATAGCAGTATTATCTCTTTATACCTATATAATTTTTAAGAATTTTTATTTTTAAGTTTTTCATGTCTCCTTTCAATCTCTCCCCTCCTCTCATCCTATCCCTTCTCTCAATATCATCATTAAACTTAGACAATTTTTAAGTTTCACTTTTTAAATTTAAATTTTGTTTTTCCATTTTTTCTTGTCTCTTTTTTTCTCTCTTTCCTTATATTCTGTCCAATCCATTTCCCTCTTTGAGATTAGGACTTGGTTAATTTCATTCTCCTTTTACCTCTCCACATCCCTCTAATCCTATTTTTCCCCACATTTCTCCCTAAACCTAATAATTTCTGATTTGCCAAATTCCTCTTTGCTGTTTGTAGCCCATTAATAACATAGTTATTTGATGCTAATAGATTGTATCTTTTGAACTAGATTGTATCTGCAGCCATTTTGACTGTGCAACTACAGGGCTCTGGTTGATGCCAGAAAAACACAAGAAAAATGGCAAGTCCGGGTATCTCAATTTCCACTCATGATAATCAGGTGACAGAACAAATAATGAATAATCCAGAGGAGAGGTCCCAAAAAGCTCTACAAACACTACAGCTAAACATGGTGAATGAAAAGATTGAAAATGGACTTAACGCTACAATGAAGCAACATAGACTGTCTAGTTGGATTAAGAAGCAAGATCCTTCTTTCTGATGCCTTCAGGAATCATACCTTAACCATAAAAGCAAACACATTTTGAAAGTGAAAGGCTGGAACAAAATCTACCAAGCAAACCGCCCCCATACACAGGCGGGAGTTGCAATCCTAATATCAGATAAAATACAGTTCAAATTAAAATTAGTGAGAAGAGATAAAGAAGGTCGCTACATACTAATTAAGGGATCTCTCCCTCAGGAGGATATTACAATTCTAAATATCTATTTGCCAAACAACAGAGCACCCAAATTTATCCAAGAAACATTACTTTCCCTCAAATCTCACATAGATGCAAAGACATTAATTGTTGGGGACTTTAACACACCACTGTCCCCACTAGATAGATCAACTCGGCAAAAACTGAACAGAGAAACCTCAGATCTAAACAACTGCATAGTTCAACTAGATTTAACAGACATCTACCAAATATTTCACCCAGCAGCATCAGAATACATGGTTTTCTCAACAGCACATGGTACATTTTCCAAATTACACCACATTTTAGGTCACAAAGCAAACTTGTCTAAATTCAGAAACATTAAAATTATACCTTGCATTCTCTCAGACCACAATAGAATAACATTAGAACTCAATACCAAAAGCCACCAAAGAAGTACTGTAACACATGGATGCTGAATAACACACTGTTGAATCACCAGTGTGTCATGGAAGAGATTAGAAAGGAAATTCAAATGTTCATGCTATACAACAAAAATGAACACACAAATTACCAGCTCCTCTGGGACACAGCAAAGGCAGTACTCAGAGGCAAGTTTATAGCTCTGAGTTCCTACATCAACAAATCAGAGAGATCTGAAAATAACAATTTAATGAGACATCTGGACCTCCTTGAAAAAGAGCAGCAAGATAAAGCCCAATCCAGTAGATGGAAATAAATAACTAAAATTAATAAGAATTTAATGAATTAGAATCCAAAAAAACCTATAGAAAGAATCAACAAAACAAAGAGTTGGTTCTTCAAAAAATTAACAAAATTGACAGACCCTTAGCAAATCTTATCAGAAAAAGAAGAGAACACATCCAAATAAATAAACTCAGAGATGAGAATGGAAACATCACCACGGAAACAACCAAGATTCAGAACATTTTAAGGGAATACTTCTCAAAACTTTATGCTAATAAGTTTGAGAACTTGGCAGAAATAGACATTTTCCTAGCAAATATTGATGTGCTGAGACTAAGCCAAGATGAGTTAAACCATCTTTTTTTTTTTTTTGATCTGGTCATGGGGCCTGAACTCTGGGCCTGGGCACTGTCTCTCAGCTCTTATCACAGACCTAATTTTAGTTTGTTTGTTTGTTTTGTCTGTTGTGGGGCCTCAACTCTGGGCCTGTGCGCTATCCCTCAACTCTTCATTTCAAGGCTAGCATTCTACCACTTGAGCCACAGCACCACTTCAGGCTTTTTCTGCTTATGTGATGCTAAGGAATTGAACTTAGGGTCTCTAGCATGCAAGGCAAACACTCTACCACTGAGCCACCTTCCTAGCCCTAATTTTAGTTTTTTAAGGAACCTTTGTACTGATCTTCACACAAGTTGTATGAATTTATATTCCCAAAACAGTGTATAAGTGTTCCCTTTTCCTGACAAGCATTGTTATTTGTGTTCTTTGTGATGGAAATTATGCATGCAGTGAGATAAAATTCAATGCATTTTGGCTTATATTTCTTTCATGTCCAGGGAAATGACCAATTCTTCATGTATTTATTGGTCATTGTGCTTCTTGTTTTGAAAAAAACCTTTTATGCTCTTTTGCCAGTGTGGTAATTGGGTGTTCATTCTTTTTTTAATGAGGAAGAATTTTAATAAACTCAACGACAATCAGGCTGTATACAAAGAGATCAGTGTCATCCCTGGAAAGCAAAGTGGATGCAGATGTCGTTGCCGTGCAAACGATGTGGACTGTTGTGTCTAAAAGTCCTTTGGCTGCAAATCTGTAGCTAGGATGGGTGTCACTGTGCTTTTTTTAAAATTGTGAAAATACCATACAGAGGGGTTACAATTACATGGGCAAGGTAATGAGTACATTTCTTTTCAAGCACTGTTGTCTCCTCCTTTGTTTCCCCTTCCTTTCCCATTTCCCCCCACCCTCCCACCAAAGTTGTAAAGTTCATTTTCATTCTTTAGGAGTGGAGTTTTCACAGCTTTATGGCATCCTATTATCAATCATTTGTCAGATCTGTAATTTGTAGATTCTATGCCCAGATCATTTCTTAATGCTGCTAATGACTTCCTAAACTCCTGGAAATAGAGAGACACATGTGTAGGTGAATGGGGTTGGAGTGAGAGGAGAAGCACTGTCTTCTCTGACCTGTTAAATTTCCTCAGTCTTTCCAGGCTTAGTTTTTGCCTGTCTTAAGGTTTGGTACTGAGGGCCGGGGTGCTCAAGGCTAGCACATCACCACTTGAGCCACACTGCCATTTGTAGCTTTTTCTGGTCTGGCTTCAAATCGGAATACTCAGATAACAGTCTCCTGATTAGCTAGGATAACTGGCAGGAACCACTGGCACCCAGATTAGGCTTCTTTATTTTTTTTAAATTGTATTAGGGATGGGAAGGGGAATATACTCATTACCTTGCCCATGTAATTGTGTCCTCTGTAGGGTATTTTCACAATAAAAAATAAATTAAAAATTGTATTAGATGAAAAAGTGTTGCAAGATCAGCTCCCAGTCCATGAAATGGTTGACCCCGGAATTAAGGTAAGTCAACATTAACAGATCTCCAGGAAAAGACTCTTCTCTTATTTTTCATTTATTTCACTAATTCAGTTTCAAAGTATTTTGTTCCTAAACATCCTATCATTTTTAAGGCAAAAATTAAAAACTTGGAAAGTCTATTGGGAGGTATCTTATAACTTTTTATTTTATTATTTTTTAAATTTTATTTGTGAAGATACTGTACAGAGGGGTTACAATTACATGGGCAGGATAATGCGTACATTTCTTACCAAGCATT